>NC_054479.1:13302589-13602589 GCF_017639515.1 Carcharodon carcharias | reverse complement strand
TGGCTGAAGATTCTTAACCAATGATGTTCTTCCCCGTCAGGGATATCACTGCCTCTGCCAAATTGGATGTTTTGTAAAAGGAAGAAAATAATATGTTAGCTTATAATCTTCCACACAAAGGCATTTGGGAGAAGAATTATTTGAACAACATTTATTCTTTCTTTCCATGTTGAATATTGAGCTTTTCTGGAGCTCAGCTGCTTTTAAGCCTTGTGACATCATCAGTTAGTCACCCCTAAACACCATGACATCATTACCTGCTCTTACTATAACTCGCACCTAGTCCCATTCCCCTATCACCCCTCTGCTCGCTGACCTACACTGGCTCCCAGTCCAACAATGCCTTGATTTTAATACCCTCTTCTTTGTTTTCAGATCCCCCCACGGTCTCGCTCCTCCTTATCTCCTCCTTATCCAGCCCTGCAATCTACCGAGATCTCTGTGTTTCTCAAGTCTGGCCTCTTGTGCATTCTTGATTTTCATCACTGCACCATTGGCGGCCGTGCCTTCAGCTGCCAAAGCCCTAAGCTTTGGAATTTCCTCCCTAAACCTCTCCCTCTCTCAGCTTCTCTTTCCTCCTTTAAGACACTCCTTGAAGCCTGTGACTCAGTAGCACACTTGTAAAGCACATGAAACATTTTTACTGTTTAAAGGCACTATATAAATGCAATTAATTGTTGGTGCAGTGGCAGTAGGCTGCTAACAATCCCTCCAAAAGCTACGAATGCAATCAGATGATTACAAAATAATCACTGCTAATAATTTGTTTTTGCTGATGGATAGAATCACTAAAGGGAGCTCATATGAAGGATGGAACATTGGATGGGTTTTGTATTAAATTCCTCTTTGACACCAATTATCTATTTTCATTGAAATGCCATTCCAAAATGGGAACAACTCATCAAATATCAGCAACCTCTTGTTACATCTCGGCTTCCCACCAGAATTATCCTACTGTTAGAAAGTGGTTTCAACAGTAATTTCTCTGGAGTTGTTTATAGGTCACATTAGTGACTTTCCTGTAATTGGAATTGTTGATAAATTAACAATGCATTTATTGCACTGTGCACTTCTTGTCTTTGATGATTCTAACAGAAGACTAATTAAAGCTGGTTTAATTGCATCTGTCACATGGTGCAATTGACTCCAGGCTAATTAACTTGCCATTTTCCTTAAGTATGAGTACCTTAATCCTAGAAACTATCAGAGTTGAAAGAACTACATGCCCACTCTAAGCTTCAGCTAGAGCATTGAGACCATTCAACATTAATTAATGTTAGTCACTCTGCCTGTTTGTCAACTGCCATGGTTCAACTGGTAGCAGTCTTGTCCCTGAGTCTCAAGGTTCTGGCTTCTAGCTGCACTTCAGGGCTTAAGTATAAAACTTAAAACAATCCAGTACAGTACTGAGGGAGTGCTGCACTGTAGGACGTGCTGTCAGATTTTGGAGGCAACGTTAAACCAAGGCCCCAGCTGCCTGTTTGGGTGATGTACAGGATCCCATGGCATCATTTTGAGTTATCCCTGGTGCCCTGGCCAATATTTATCCCTCAGTCAACATCACAAAGCAGATTACCTGCTGTTGTCATATTACTGTTTGTGGGAGCTTGCTGTGTGCAAATTGGCTACCATATTTCCTACATTAAACAACGAGTACGCTTGAATGGCTGTAAAACATTTGAGATGTCCAGCGGTCATCGAGGGAGCTGTATCAATGCAAGTATTTCTTTGATACTTAACTTTTAGATGGGTATTCTGAAATGAAAGACTCACATCTGTGTAGTCCCTTAACTATCTCTCAGAAGTATTTCCAAGTGATTTAGCTACAGTGATTCTTTTGAAATGCAATGGCAGGCATATTTATTGAGGTTGATTGAGTGAGGATTGGACAGGGATAACGTAAGAAGTAGAACCAAGAGTGAGCAATATGGTCCCTCAATGCCTGCTCCAACATTCAATAAGATTCTAAATGACATCAACTCCACTTTCCTACTGTATTGCCGTATCCCCTCCTTCCCTCAATGCCCAAAAATCTATCAATCTCAGTCTTGAATACATTGAATGACTGAGCATCCATGACCATTTGGGGTTGAGAATTCCAAAGATTCACAATGCTTTGAGTGAAGTAATTTCAGCTCATCTCAGTCCTAAATGACCTTATTCTTAGACCATGACCCCTAGTTCTAGACTCTTCAGCTAGGGGAAAGAGTAGCTCTCTCAGTCCCTACCCATTCAAAGCCCCTTAAAAATGTTATACATTTCAATGAAATCACCTTTCATTCTTCTAAATTCCAGAAAATTCTTGGCCATTGCCATTGGAATCTTTCATGTGCTCTAGATTAAGCCTTGTTTTATCAAAAGGATAGCATGTACTCTGATGATCCATTGCTCTCAAAGTATCTCACAGTGGTGTCAGCCTAGCCAATATTGTGAATCTTACTATTGATTTTCCAAGGTGAAGTTAACCCTACTTACACAGGTAATCATATATTTTGTGTTAGTCCTTCTTGATATGGACCATTTGTAAATTTTATGCTAGATAGCCAAGCTATTTTATATCTCTATCATATATGTTTTTTTGTTCTAGCAAGGCCAGCCTTTATGCCCACTTGGCCCTTGAGAAGGTGGCAACTTTGTTTTTATTCATTCATGGGATGTGGGCTTTGCTGGTTGGGCCAGAATTTATTGCCCATCCCTAGTTGCCCTTAAGAAGGTGGTGAGGAGCTGCCTCATCAAATAATGCTTGAATAATTCTTAAGTACAACTGAGTACCTTTCTAGGCCATTTCAAAGGGCAGTCAAGTCCAACTATGTTGTTGTGGCTTGATCTGGGGTGACCTGGCCAAGGACATCATATTCCATTCCCCAAATGACTGATTTGTTTAATTATCTGAATTTAAATACTTAGAAATAAGGGATTCGAGCTCTCATTCCCAAGATCCTTGGTCCAGGTCTCTGGATTGCTAGCCCAGTATCATAACCATTAAGTTAGCATGCCTCGATAGCCAGAAAGTTAAGAGGGGTAAACTTTATGAGGTAACACTCCCTGCTTAGGCCCTCACTTAATGGTAGGTACATTAAAAATCAGGATTAATGATCAGAAAATGGAAATGGGGAAATTCTAACCTTTGTGGCTAATTTTCCAACCTGACCCTTCCATTGAGTGAGAGTTCCAGCTGGGAGTGCTAACTCCTAATAACTTCTTTCAGAGGAATTAGCCCCTCTTTCGGATATGGTTATATGAGGGCGAGCGAAGGAACAGAAAATAGAGAATTCCACTCTACCAAAATATCGCCCTGTTGTAAATTCAGAAATGAGCCATTTGTGTGATCCCACCAATGTTAAAAACATTGGAAGGTGGAAGCGAATCAAGAAGCAGTGAATGGCAGCTGCTATACTGGGTTTTGAAAACCCTGTAGATCATAGAAGAAAATGAGGCTGAAGGAACTAATATCAATTGAAGGTCTGCAGAGCCCAGGTCATAAACATAAACTGCAGGGAGACATCAGGAAGTAGGAAAGATGGGCAACCAAAATGAAATAAATGTTTGCATTTACAGAGCACCTTTCACCACCTCAGGATGTCCCAAAGCATGTTATAGCCAAAGAAGTACTTCTTGAAGTGTCGTTACTGTTGTAATGTAGGAAATGTGTGCAGCCAATTTGCACACAGCAAGGTTGGTTTAGGAATGAATATTGGTCGTGATACCAGGGAGAACTCTCCTGCCTTTCTTCAAAATAATCCCATGGGACCTTTTACATCCAGCTGAGAGAGTTTAACGTTATATCCAAAAGGCAGCACCTCCAATAATGCAGCACTCCCTCTGTGCTGCACCTGAGTGTCAGCCGAGATTATGCGCTCAAGAGTGGGGGCCACACCCTACTGACTGAGGCCAGAGTGCTACCCACAGGCAGAAGTTATAGAGTGAAATGAAAGCAATCCAACCTAGTATTTTGACCACCCGTGCCACCTCACATTTTCAAGGATTTAATCAACCAACATTGGCCTCAAATGAATCTTCATGTAAAGTATTGCACATGTTAATTTGTTTGCATGACACTGTCTAACTGGAATGTAATTTAATTTTGAATACCTTAGTTAAAGTAGATTGTAATGATTGTTATTTAATGCATCATTTTCAGTAATTTGCTTCTCCTCTGAGGCGCACATTAGCATTTATTCACTCAGTCACCAGAATGACATGATCAGCTCCTTCAATTAATTTACAGAATATTATTACAGAATAGCTCACAGGAATAGGGGAAACATTTCAATAATATTCAGAAACAGCTGCTGAAGGCTCGAGATAGTAAAAATACTTTGTTTTTGATGGCAACAGTTCCACACATCCAACTGAGGACAACACTCCTCGAATGCATTTTGTACTTTTTCATCCAGACAATGTTTCGAAGTGGCCTTTTTGCTGCACAATCTTTGTTGAATCTCAGTGCCAGAGATGGAGCTCTTTATATCTCGCCCGATTTTCATCTCCACTGGGGAAATGGGAGAGATGTTAAGCAGGCTGGCGATCCACCGTGTGGCCTGTTTAGCACCGTTGCACAAATTCCAAATTAGACCACTCCCCGCCCCCCCACCACCCCAACCCCCTCCCAACCCCCAGTGTCAGCATCAAACATGACCAGGTCAGATATTGCACCTTTAGATTCAGAGTGAAATTCTCCAACACTCCTCCACATTACCCAAACTCAGAAGAGCCCCTCCTATAGGGGAGGCATGACATTTTTTTCTATTTGCCCCACTAGTTATTCCCTCTGAAAGGGATGGCCTATTAACTATTCAACAGGCTTAATGGGGGACTGTGTGGTGTTCTGCGTTGAAGAATTGGATTTAGATTGCCTAAACTCATACCACTAACAGGTTCTCTCTCTTTCAGTCTGGTCTAAGGATGAGCTCATTAAATAGTAACATGGAGGTAATAATACCTGTCGGGGGCGGGGGGGTGGAGGGAATCAGAACATGCCCGTCTTTCAGAACACTTATTTGATTAGCTGTGCTAGGTGTGCCTCAGAGGGTAGCATATCCCCTCTTGAGTTAACAGATTGTTGGTTCATAGACCTATTCTGGAGATTTGAACACAAGATCCAGTCTGACATTACAGAGCTGTGATGCACTAATTGAGTTGCTGCTGTCTTTTCGCTGAGATGTCCCCACTTGCCCCTTCAGGTGGACCGTTAAAGATCCCATGTCGCTATTCTGAATACGAACAGGGGCATTATCCCTGAATGCCCTGGCCAATATTTATCCCTCAATTAACATGGCAAAAAAAAATAGATTATGCGCTCATTATCATAATGCTGTTTGTGGGAGCTTGCAGTGTGCAAATTTGCTGTCCACACTACAACAGTGATGACACATCAAAAGCAATTCATTGGCTATAAAGAGATTTTGGATGTGCGGAGGGCAGGAAGATGCTAGATAAATGCAAGTCTTTATTTCTCTTTACTTAATTAAGGTTCAAGATTTCGACGAACTTGGTAGAACAATCCCTACTCTCGGGCAACCAGTGAAGTGATTGAATACTGACGCTGAGTCCTCTGGTGCCATTCTGGAACGGTCTAAATGGTTATGACAGTGACATTAATTCAGCAAACCTAATCTTTTCGTTGATTTAATCTGTGTGCCAGCTACGGTAGCTATTGGTTGATGTTTTGGGCAAGAGTCTCTGCAGAACAGCACAAAACTCCAGGAAATGATCACATGCTGCACATAATGGCCTAAGTCAGTGAATTTCCTGGAATCCCTGCACCATAGTTATAATCTATGCCCTGGACACGCCATTATCCTCATGCAAGTTTTCAGGAGTTGCAGGCCCGAAAATCTTTGCCAGGGAAAGTGATTTGTTATCTGAGAGGGTGCATAGTCTGTCTGGAAAACAGTGTGGGTGGGGGTGGGAGTGCGGTGTTTTTATGTCTTAGCTAAATGAGTTCGTTGGCCAATTGAACGCTAACTGCACGCCTTCCTATGTTCTCATCAATTGCTGCTTGCAATCAATTTCGGGGAGAGACTGATGTAAGAATAAAGTGATGGTTTATTGAGACATAGGGCAGAGCACCAGATCATACGTGCTCACTCAGAAACCTCCAGAGCTAGACTGACAGTACCCAGTTGCCCGTGCTGTGCAGTGATTTGTCGGTGCTGTCACATGATCAGTATACTTCCATTCTCTCTAAGGGAGAGGGTACTTCACTTTACCGCAGGTGTACTCTCACACGTCTGCCGTAACTTTGCTCGAAGATTTGTGTGGAAACCCCAGAGAAACGGCTGTTTAAACCCTCATCTGGGGTTAAAGAAAGGTCTTTGCTGAAGGTTCCCTGGATGACCCGGAGTAGCTCCGCCGGGAGCCTTTGGCACCCTGGGGAACAGCGGGCAAGGAACAGGACTGGGCTCGGGCTTGCGATCAGCTTGGAGATGCAACCAAAGCTCTGACGAGGGGGGAGGAGGGGAGGAGGGGAGGTCTGCGGTCCTGGCGGGTGCTGTCAGGGCTGCCGCATGGTCTCTGTTGTCGAATTGCTGCTCCATGGGACATTTTACCACATTTAAGGTGCTATATAAATGCAAGGTGTTGTTTTGGGTCGCAGTGGGTGACGGCAGCGGGGCTGATGGCGCAGGCTGTGGTCCTACCATTGATCCATCATCTGTGTTTACAAGAACGTGCAAGATGTGGGAATAACAGGCTTTTTGAACATGCCATTCAGCAGCAGTATCCAGAGCTGGGTTATGGAACCTCTTGTCATTTATCTGGGTTAAGTGGCTCATTAACTGTGTGAAAAGCGTTAAAGAATCATTAGCACAGGAGTATTACAATTTGTTGTGTGTATTTCTTTTCTTATTCCCACAGATGAAGTCGCGTTCAGTGAGAGTGTATATTTAACAGCTAACCATTCTGATAGTGTGGCTGGAAATGATGATGAAAAGTGAGGAATTTGACTGCCTTTTCTACAATGGGGAAATTGGATGCAGGGCTTGAGTGTTAAGCCTGCGTGAGTGGGTGGGTGGGCTTGGGTGCAGGTTGAGGGGAGTTAAGTGGGCAAACGTCCCAAGCGCGTTGGGAATCTGGCTCCAGCTCACCAAGCTCCGTATTTTACTGATATTACAAGGGGCAGGTAAACTAACCCGCTCCCAGGAGACGGGCAGTCACTTTAAATGTGTTAATGAGGTTGGAAGCCTCGGATTTAACCAGCTTTGCAACTCTAACTGTAGCCGGCTGTGTACCTCAGGCCTCAGGAAACCTGGCAGCTACAGCAAGTATTACATAACCTCAGGGGGAAAGCAAGTGTTTTTCTTTACAGCACCTCCTATGGGTCAGTTTCCCGGCAGATTACCAAACCCTTTCCCCCCGCACCTACCCCCTCCACCATCACCCCCTCCACCATCACCCCCTCCACCATCATCCCCTCCACCATCATCCCCTCCACCATCACCCACTCCACCATCACCCCCTCCACCATCACCCCCTCCACCATCATCCCCTCCACCATCACCCCCTCCACCATCACCCCCTCCACCATCATCCCCTCCACCATCATCCCCTCCACCATCACCCACTCCACCATCACCCCCTCCACCATCACACCCTCCACCATCATCCCCTCCACCATCATCCCCTCCACCATCACCCACTCCACCATCACCCCCTCCACCATCACCTCCCCTGCACCCACCCCCTCCACCATCACCCCCTCCACCATCACCTCCCCCGCACCCACCCCCTTCACCATCACCCCCTCCACCATCACCCCCTCCACCATCACCCCCTCCACCATCACCTCCCCCGCACCCACCCCTCCACCATCACCCCCTCCACCATCACCTCCCCCGCACCCACCCCCTTCACCATCACCCCTCCACCATCATCCCCTCCACCATCATCCCCTCCACCATCACCCCCTCCACCATCACCTCCCCCGCACCCACCCCCTCCACCATCACCTCCCCCGCACCCACCCCCTCCACCATCATCCCCTCCACCATCACCCCCTCCACCATCACCCCCTCCACCATCACCTCCCCTGCACCCACCCCTCCACCATCACCCCCTCCACCATCATCCCCTCCACCATCATCCCCTCCACCATCACCCACTCCACCATCACCCCCTCCACCATCACCCCCTCCACCATCATCCCCTCCACCATCATCCCCTCCACCATCACCCACTCCACCATCACCCCCTCCACCATCACCCCCTCCACCATCATCCCCTCCACCATCACCCACTCCACCATCACCCCCTCCACCATCACCTCCCCTGCACCCACCCCCTCCACCATCACCCCCTCCACCATCACCTCCCCCGCACCCACCCCCTTCACCATCACCCCCTCCACCATCACCCCCTCCACCATCACCCCCTCCACCATCACCTCCCCCGCACCCACCCCTCCACCATCACCCCCTCCACCATCATCCCCTCCACCATCATCCCCTCCACCATCACCCACTCCACCATCACCCCCTCCACCATCACCTCCCCTGCACCCACCCCCTCCACCATCACCCCCTCCACCATCACCTCCCCCGCACCCACCCCCTTCACCATCACCCCCTCCACCATCACCCCCTCCACCATCACCCCCTCCACCATCACCTCCCCCGCACCCACCCCTCCACCATCACCCCCTCCACCATCACCTCCCCCGCACCCACCCCCTTCACCATCACCCCTCCACCATCATCCCCTCCACCATCATCCCCTCCACCATCACCCCCTCCACCATCACCTCCCCCGCACCCACCCCCTCTACCATCACCTCCCCCGCACCCACCCCCTCCACCATCACCCCCTCCACCATCACCTCCCCCGCACCCACCCCTCCACCATCACCCCCTCCACCATCACCTCCCCCGCACCCACCCCCTTCACCATCACCCCTCCACCATCACCCCCTCCACCATCACCCCATCCACTATCACCCCATTCACCATCATCCCCTCCATCATCATCCCCTCCACCATCACCCCCTCCACCATCACCTCCCCCACACCCACTCCCTCCACCATCATCCCCTCCACCATCACCTCCCCCGCACCCACCTCCTCCACCATCACCCCCTCCACCATCACCTCCCCCGCACCCACCCCCTCCACCATCACCCCCTCCACCATCATCCCCTCCACCATCATCCCCTCCACCATCATCCCCTCCACCATCACCCCCTCCACCATCACCTCCCCCGCACCCACCCCCTCCATCATCAACCCCTCCACCATCACCTCCCCCGCACCCACCCCCTTCACCATCACCCCCTCCACCATCACCTCCCCCGCACCCACCCCTCCACCGTCACCCCCTCCACCATCACCCCCTCCACCATCACCCCCTCCACCATCACCCCCTCCACCATCACCCCCTCCACCATCACCCCCTCCACCATCACCTCCCCCGCACCCACCCACTCCACCATCACCTCCCCCGCACCCACCCCCTCCACCATCATCCCCTCCACCATCATCCCCTCCACCATCACCCCCTCCACCATCACCCCCTCCACCATCACCCCCTCCACCATCACCTCCCCCGCACCCACCTCTCCACCGTCACCCCCTCCACCATCACCCCCTCCACCATCACCCCCTCCACCATCACCTCCCCCGCACCCACCCCCTCCACCATCACCCCCTCCACCATCACCCCCTCCACCATCACCCCCTCCACCATCACCTCCCCCGCACCCACCCCCTCCACCATCATCCCCTCCACCATCATCCCCTCCACCATCACCCCCTCCACCATCACCCCCTCCACCATCACCCCGTCCACCATCACCCCCTCCACCATGACCTCCCCAGCATCCAGTCACTCCCTCCACCATCACCTCCCCAGCATGCCCCCCACCCCCACCCCACCAACACCAAATGTATTGGGACATAAAACTTGCTCTGGTGTGTCTCGTAAAGTGTGAGCTGACTGATTATGCTAATTTGCTGAATACGTGTCTGTGAAAACAAACTCTTTTTTCATCTGAAGTGCTGCGGAATCTGTCGCTCTATAATTCTCCTGCTTGGCTTTTTCCTCTCTTGCCTGTATTTCGTAACCTTGTAAACAGTCGAGAATCAATAATGCTAAGGAGAGGACACTGCCGCTAACCCATGCTGTCAAATATCATCATCAGTATCATATAAACGACAAAAAGCCCGAACATATGTATATATATGTATGTGCGTATATATAAAATATATTTATATATATATATATATATATCTAGATAAAAGAGCTAATGGCAATTATTTTTCCTTGTGTGCCATCTTGACGTTGAGTAAAGCATCTTTTTCTTTTAATACTGTTACATTTATGCTTTAATTGTGATCATTGAGCTAAACCTCGGGTGTGAAGTGCGGAGAAGGGGCATGCACAGGGCCCACTGGAAGTCTCCCAGCTCCTTGACTTCTCTTGCAGAGATCCATCTTTCATGTATGACATCCCTCTTGGCAGCATTCTTTAATTTTGCAGATGACTTATGCTGTTTCTGCTGTGAGGGCCATTCGTCAAACTGTACGAAGCAAAAGGGATAATGTGTATTCAATACTGAGAGTGCAACACAGTGTGGCAGAGAGCTCCACGTATTATTCACCATTTATTTCCCCCTTTGATTTCTGATTACAGATGGGAGTGCTGTGTTCCGAGGATGCTTTAAAAGACCTGATAATATCTCCCTTGCCTTGCCAGCAGGCAACGTCTTGTTGAACATGTCCATAGATAAGTGTGTGGATTTCTGCACTGAGAAGGTAACTGGGACAATGCTAACTGGCTTAGGTTTCTGTATTTTTTTTAAAAAAAAACTCTAATGGCCATGATTTTTCAGCCCTAATGAAACTGTCAGCATTCACCGTCGATGAAACTGTGAAATTGACAGCAACTCCTGGAGTCCGCACATGCTCAGTCAAACATGGAAATCCAGTTGTTCTTGTCACTGATTTCCCTGCTCCTCTGCAGGGTGCCCCGTTGATGTCCCACAGAAGGTAATCAATTAGAAATCACTGAATTGACGAAAACTTTGTGTTTTAGGCTTCAATAGCTGTTAAAAACTGCCCACAACATTAGACTTTTTTAATGAGATATAACTCAGTTTATAGCAGTGTACTAAGTCATAACCACTGTTGAACAACCTCTCTGACCCTGGAAAACTATGTCTATATTTGTATAAAGTCATTTTTTTTCCCATTATAATATAAATCCCATAGTTTCAAATGTCATAAAATTATTTTTCAACAAGTTTGTTTGTTATTTCAGCTTTTGATGTGTATGCCCCAATCTTTATTTTGCTCCCTGTGAAATGTAAATGAAGTGTAAGGATAATCAGTGCATTTTACTTCCTGACTTGCTGTCTGTCAGTGTTCCTCAGTGCTTATCCTACCCGATGGCATCACTGCTGCTGGATCCTGGAGATCCTTTTGACCCGTTTGCAGATTCCGGTTAATGTTGGGAAAGGGGAAAACCACACCAACTGATCGCTAACTCTTTGTTGGCAGCCTTTCTCCGAGGTCAGCGATGAGGCGGCATCACTTTTCTGTTGACTGTAAAATGCAGGCCAACATAAATGGGCGTGGACTGATAAATCGCACCAATCTAGATGCGGTGTTGCTAACTTTGAATTCATTGGGGTTGGTGGGGGGGGGGTTTATTCTGATGTGCGATAGTGTAAACAGTGCAATAACGAGTTGGCAGCTTGCTTTATGTCTCTCCATCGAAACCAATGCAGCATAAAATCCAACCAGCACTAACTATCCCATTTCCTCTGGATGGGATATGCTAAGATTGGGGCTTCACTGCCTATAGTGAAGACTGGTCAGTTGACGATAGCGCAGAGTGCTTTAGCAAGATGACAGAGGATGAAGATTACCATGTTGAAGTGTATCCAAGGGTTTTCAGGACCTCAGAAAAGACAGGCCTTGGTTTAACCTTTCATCCAAAAGACAGCACTTCTGATCATGCAGCATTCCCTCAGTACTGCACTGCAAGTGTCAGCCTAGATTTTGTGCTCAAGTTTCTGGAGGGAGACTTGAACCAATAACTTTCTGACTCAGGAGACAGAAGTGCAATGAATTGAGTCGCAACTGGCTGCTCAGTTTGAACTCTGTCGGTGATTGATCTGCAAATCACTCCCCACCCCACTGTCAAATAAAACCCCTAAGCCTGCAGCTCAGATGAGCATGCTCAGTATATTTTCTGGAAACTTTTGTGGCTTGGCTCACAGTGGGTCAAGGGATGAAGTAAAAGTTTGAGAGAGATTTAAATAAGTAGTGAAGTAAGTGGGAGTGCTTTTCGGAAGGACACACATTCCTGGATAGTTTGAGCCAATCACTATAAGTGGATGATGATGAAGTGCTTTTTGATTGACTTAAGGAGCCAATCAATTTAAGTGGACCGTGGTATAATGTTTTTGATTAACTGCGCTCATCAGAAAGCCTGACGGATTATTGAAGTGCTAAGGGATCATTTAAAGTGTGCCCCTTGTTATACACCAGACTCATATTATAGGTCATTTAAACTCTTCATTTCACATTCTGCCATAATTTTGAAACAAGTGACAGTAATTCGTAAGTCAAGTCACATTACTCGATGTAATATTGAGGGAAATGAACCAATCTGGTGCCTTTACTCCCTTCATTCACACATCTTCATCCTGCACTGCCTCTACAGAAAGAATGGATCGAGAGATATGCTGAAAAGTTAGGTAAATGGAGTTAGTTTACCTAAAAGATAGCTGCTTAGGGGCCCAAAGGCCTTATTCCATTTCTAAAAATACATGTGGCCTTGTTTCAAATCCATTGGGGTTTTTCATTTTCAGACGGTCACATTTTCATGGCCCTGCTTCAGTTATTCAAACTGTAAGATCCTGTGCTTCAGCTCAGCCGTCGTTGAGTCAATGTTGAGACACATGAACATACGAAATAGGAGCAGAAGTAGGCCATTCAGCCCCTTGTGCCTGCTCTGCCATTCAATAAGATCATGGCTGACCTGCTTGTGTTTCGAATTCCACATTCCCACCTACCTCCAATAACCTTTGATTCCCTTGCCTAAGAAGAATCTACCTACCTCTGCCTTAAAGATATTCAATGAGGCCGCCTCCATCGCCTTCAGAGGCAGAGAGTCGCACAACCCTCTCAGACCTCGGTTTAAAATTCTGGTCTTGGTTTTCAATGGCCCTTCTGTGGCCTTGCCCCTCCCTATTCTGTAACCTCCTCCAGCCCTACAACCCTGCGAAATATCTGCGCACCTCCAATCCGAGCCTCTTGCGCATCTCTGCTTTGCGTTGCTTCACCATGGGCTGCTGTGCCTTCAGCTGCCAGGTTCTAAGGTCTGAAATTCCCTCCCTAAGCGGCTCCACCTCTCTGCCAATCCTTATCTCGCTCTCTTTCCTCCTTTAAGATGCTCCTTAAAGCCTCGTTTTTTTTGACCAAGTTTTGGTCAGCTGACTTAATACCTCCTTGTGTGGCTTGGTGTCAGCATTTGTTCTGTTAATGGCCCTATGAAGCACCTTGGGGCTTTTTACTACATTAAAGACGCTACATAAATACAAGTTCTTGTTGCACGTTCATGTGCAATTGGATTCTATGTGAAATTTAAAGATCATTATCTCCACCTTGTTTCTTTTGTTTCAATAACATGGGGCTTGGTGCGGGGAGGGGAGGGCGCAATGGTGGGCAGGCCCGTGGTAAAAGGATCCTCCATGAAAACATGAATCAGGAGAGGTGTTGAGTGGGTGGGCGGGCCAATATTGCACATTTTACACTATTATCCAAAGTTCAAGAGATGCCCATAGATTGTCCCCTGCCTTCCAACCTACAGAGCTTCCCCAGTGCGATGGCAATGCTACGGCCCATGGATAGCCCCCTCTGTTGGACAGCTATGCAATGGCACGATATAATCCAAGATCGTGTGGACGTTTCAGTGCAGCACTCCTTCAGAGGAGATCTCGGAGGCTGTAGCATCAATTCGAAGATGGGGTCAGGATCTGACTGTGGTGCAAAGCCTAGGGAGACTCCCCATCGCAGGCCAGTAGTTCAGTGCTAGGCGGCTTCACACAAGCAGGGTGCTGATGGTTCATAATGGATTTCTTTCCCCTTCTCGAAAGACCTCTAAGATGAAAAATATCTTTTACTATTCTATATTGCCTTGAAATGTACTCTTTACTTAATGGAGCATTTAACCTTAAAAAAAAATCTTGCTTTTGACTTGTAAAATGTTCAGACGAGTACCTGCACAATTGGATCAAAATGAGGAGCTTCTAATAATAGCTGCAAAAATGGCTAGAGAATATGAAGGACACCAATCAAGAGCTGAAAAATAATGATGAAGGAATGTGGACACCAGAAAGGGAATTGCTTCATTTTTCTCCCTCGCGACTAGAATGCAATTGTTTCTAAGTCAGGGGGAGGAGGAGGAGGAGAAATTTCTTGATGCTTGTCCATTATGTTCCATTCAGCCATCCTTGTGGAACAGATTTACCAGACTTGCACCAGGGATGAGGAACTTCAGTTACATGGAGAGACTAAGGAAATTAGGATTGTTCTCCTTAGAGCAGAGAAGGTGAAAAGGAGATTTAATAGCGGTGTTCAAAAGCGTGAACGATTTTGGAAAGAGTAAGGAAGGGGAATATTTTTCCACCGGTGAGTGAGTCAGTATTCACAGGGTGCAGGTTTAAAGTAATTGGCAGAAGAACCGGAGGGGTGGTTGATATTATTTTTTGCTCAGAGTTACTCTGTTATGAGCTGGAATGTACTGCCTGAAAGGGTGTGGGAGCAGATTTAATAGTACCTTTCAAAAGGGAATTGTAGATAGACTTGGAAAGGAAAAGTTTGCAGAGGTATGGCGAAAGAGCACGGGCAATGTGACGCAACTGGATCACTCTTCCAAAAAGTCAGCAGAGGCACAATGGGCTGAATGGCCTCCTTCTGTGCTGTATGAATCTATCAGTGACCGCCCTCTGTTCAAAGCCCACTTAAGTGGCCGATTAAGGGCCTCTTCCTTTGCTGAGGTGGGGGAAGGAGGGGACCCTCCACCACATGGGGAGACAGTAGGGTGAGCCCTGGCTAGCTCTGCAGACAGCAGTGGTGGCCCCTCCTCTTCTGACATCTTCAGCCCACAGAGGGTACCCCAGCAACAATTGCTGCCTCCCACAGCAACAGCACTGCCAGCCCTCAACAAACCCCTACTCTCACTGGAGCCTGCCTGACTGGCATTTAGCGCCCCAGACCCCATGCACCTTGTTGTGAGAGAGCACGTCCAACAATGTAGCCCCAGATCGTGACCGCCACTGCCGGTGGCGTCATTGAGGCTGCTGAGCTGTCAGCACTCCGATCAGCTCTTGGGGACGGGTGGCCATCTTTGGGGACAACAGCCCGATTGCTGCTGGCAAGACCCAATCCCAGTTCCTGTTGACCGCTTAAATGGATTTTCCACCCCCACCACCGCTTCTGGGCCTGGCAACGCGACCCCGCATACAGTCACCAATGATTGCCAAGAAAATATTTAGGGCTCTCATGTGTTGTGAGTTCTTACCATTCATCAAAGTGTGATTGGTAAGTTTGTGTGAAGTACCAAATAACACAACATGCACCGGGGCAGTATACTGTATTACAGCCACAAGTAAATAGCCTGCAGTCTTCTGGTAGACAGATCCTATTTTCAACTCTTGGGTCTAATGAGAATTCTCTGTCCAAATGAATCGATGAACCACTTGCAACTTTGACCAGATAGCCCTTGACAACCCGGCCATCTCAGTCAAGAGGAAACAATTCTTAAAAATACTGAAGTCCCCTGCCTCCTTCAGCACTCACCCCTGCCCTCCCAGCTTTTTGCCTTCCTTTGCTGTCTGCTCCTCTGTTCTACCAGAGGGGATGAACCACATTCTCCTATGGAACCAATGTAGATATGAAAGAAAAGGAATTCCTTTTTACTAAACCGTTCCCTGTACTGTTGAAACATCTCAGACTTCTGCACACAGTGAATTATATCGGCAAACTATTCTGTGTCAACTGTCAGCTTAATGATCAGTTAATTTGCTTTCTAGTGGGATGTTTAAGGGAAGACTGTCAGAGCACTGGGGGATCTCTCAATTTTCCGTTGACTAGTGCCAAGGGGCTCTTACTCTCTGCCAGCCATGTTGGACCTCAGTTCATCATTCCTGTCACAGAGTAATCCCTATCCACCAGATATCTATTTAATTCTGATACTCCAACCCAACTATTCTCCCACTATTTCTCAACTATCCTTGTCTCTTTCTCCCACGCTCTGTCCATTCCATTTTTCTCCATCTCTTACCTGGTCATCTTCTCAGCATTGTAACCGTGACTTAGGGATTCCCTGCAGCATCTGACATCAGACTACCGCTGCCTTCATGCTTATCCAAGACTAGTAACATCTTCAATTTAAGATCTTGCACCTTAAATGCCAGCGATATGGACAGACAGGAGAAGTTGGGAGTTTTCTCTTGAGGGCAAAGGAAGAGAGATTTAACAGAGGTGTTAAAATTCATGTGGGAGAGTCAATAAGGAGTAACTATTTCAAGTATTAGATGGATTGGTAAGATGACGATGTAGATTTAAGGTGATTGGCAAAATAACTAGAAGTGAGGTGAGAATTTATTTACACGGTAAGTCATTATGATCTGGAATGCACTGCCTGATGAAATGGTGGAAGCAAATACAAAAGTAACTGATATAGAAAACTGGATAAATACTTGAAGGGATTAAGTTTGCAGGGATATGGGGAGAGAACCTGTGAGAGAAAGACCAGTTGGAAAGCTCTTTCAAAGAGCTGGCACAGGCATGATGGGCTGAATGTCCTTCTCCCTGTGTTGTATGATTCTATAAATGTAGCTGTCACTTGGAACTTACAAGCACCTAATACTTAATGAGCGTGTTGGACACGGTTTCACACACAACTGTATTTGCGGATAAACCATTGGTTTTCCATCATGTATCTTGCATTCTAGTCGGACCTTGGCCTCAAATCTCTCTATGACCCACCATTAATACAGCTCTGTGATGACCTGACGGACAACACCAGCCCTCATTGACAGATCTTGGCCACACGAACCCCCTCCATATTCGGTGGTCGGATGTTGAACCCATGACTGATATTCCAACAATATTATAAATTCTTCTTCATAAATTTAAAATCAAATCAGCATCTTTTATCTTTCCCAATCATCAAAGTATATTGCTGTCCAGAATATTGCATTGAGATATTTATAGTGGTTTATAGGCAAACCGCACTTGTCAAAGCTGAACTGAACCTGTCTAGCTGAAAAGATGGAGCTTGCATTTATATAGCACCTTTCGCAACCTCAGGACTTCCCAAAAGCTCTTTACAGTTAATGAAGTATTGCTGAAGTGTAATCACTCACGCAGAGTAGGGAATGCAGCAGCCAATTTGCACACAGAAAGTTCCAACAAACAGCAATGCGATACAACACTAGGTAATCTGGATTTGGAGTTTGATGGGGATAAACATTGATCAGGACAGCTCTCCTGCTCTAATGCCAAAGGATCTGTCATAAGTGCGGGGGGGGAAGAGGGGGTCCCAGTTTAACATCACATTGGAAGGACGGCACTTTGGAAAGTGCAGCACTTCTGTATTGCTCTTGGACTGAAGCCTCACCCCGGATATTTGTGCTGAACTCTTCAAAGTGGGACTTGAGCGCTTGAACCTTCTGACTCAGAGATGAGAGTACTCGGTTGTTCAGGGGAAAAATTGGAATTCAGAACAGGAAACAATAATTCATATGGAGCTCTGCAAAGATGAAGATCCCTACAGGGCTTTTAAATATTGCCGAATACAAGTCACATGCCTTTCTGATGGCTCTGTGTTCAATCTATGCTGTAAAGTTCAGGTGAAGGCTATTTTGTAATAACAGTTTCTTCTCGATCTAAAACGGCAGTGATATCTTTCTTGTACAGGAATATACTTTGGCTGTGCTGGCTGGTGCTGCCTGTTGCTGTGGATTCCCCACCATGCACTTCACACTGCACGAGCCAGAAGATGAACAACTGTGCGCACAGAAATGTGCTGGTGAAGAGTATGAAAACTGTGGGAATGAAGAATACTTTGTTGTTTATCAGACGCAAGTACAAGGTATGATTCACATTATAAGGTTTGCTGCTTTCCAAATTTAGCATTTGACGAAAGTATGTGTCGAAATATTAAAAGAAAAGGCTTGCATTTATATAGCGACTTTCACAGCCTCAGCTTGAAGCAAAGCACTTTGCAGCCCATGAAGTGTAGTCGCTGTTGTAATGTAGGAAAATCGGTAAGTAGTCAGTTTGAGCACAGCAAGCTCCCACAAGCAACAAAAATGATAACTAGTGGATAATATGTTTTAGTGATGCTGGTTGAAGGATAAATATTGACCAGGACAACAAGGAGAACCCCCACCTCCCCCACCCCATTGCCCTTTGAGTACAGAAGGCAGACGATGCCTCCAATTTAATGTCTCAGCCAAAAGACAGCGTCCCGGACATTGCAGCTCTCTCTCAATACTGGGATCCAGTGTCAGTCTAGATTATGTATTCAAATCCCTGGAGCAGGACATGAGCCCATTGTGACTCAGAGGCGAGAGTGTTACCGATAGAACCATAGCTGACAGATAATAAGCTGAAGATAAAGACCTTGAGATTGCAATCCAACTGAGGGGGTGGAATGATTTCACAGACGGTGAGTGAGAACCAAGCAACAATAACACGTTGCATTTATATAGAACCTTTGACGTAGCAAAGCTTACCAGGGCCCTTAACAAGATCATTATCAGTAAAGGAATTTTGATGCTGAAACAACAGAAGGAGAGAGCTAGAAGCTTGGTCAAAGGGGTAGGTTTTAAGAAGCATCTTTTTTCTTTCATGTGATGTGAGCATTGCCAGCAAGGTCAGCATTTGTTGCCCCTCCCTAATTGCCCTTGAACTGAATGGCTTCCTAGGCTATTTTAGAGAGCAGTTAAGAGTCAACCACATTGGGTCTGGATTCACATATAGGCCAGACTGGGTAAGGATGACAGATTTCCTTCCCTAAAGGGCATTAGTGAACCAGATGGGTTCTTACAATTGATGATAGCTTCATGGTGACTATCACTGAGACTAGCTTTATATTCTAGATTTTTATTAACTGAATTCAAGTTCCATGAGCTGCTGTGGTGGGAGTTGAACCCCCCATGTCCTCAGAGCATTAGCCTGGGCCTGTGGATTACTAGTCCAGTGACATTACCACTATGCCACCACCTCCCCCCGTAGCACACCAACCACTTCCTCCACCACCCACCCCCCACTTCATGCAAAAGGATTTGTGAGGGGTAGAGAGAGAGAGAGAAAGGTTTAGAGAGAATTCGAGAGCTTAGGGACGAGGCAGCTGAAAGCACGGCCAAGAATGATAGAGTGATAAAAAGTGGGCGTATGTAATATTACCAGAATTGAAGGAACATAGAGATCTCTAGGGTTATAGCACTGGAGTAGCTGACAGGTTTGGGAGGGGCGAGGCCACGGAGGGATTTGAAAGCACAGATAAGGATTTTAAAATTCAGCTGTTGCTGGGACTAGGAACTATAGTAGACCAGCAAGTGCAGGGGTGATGGGTGAACGGGATTTGGTGCAAGTTAAGATGCCAGCAGCAAAGTTTTGGATGAGCAATTGCTTATGTAGTAGGAGGCCAGCCATAAGAGGATGAGAATATTCAAGTCTAGAGGAATTAAAAATGTGCATGAGGGCCTCAACAGTAGTTGAGGTAGAGCAGGGTCGGAGTCAGTTGGGTCATATTATGGAGGTGGAAGGAGGCAGTATTGGATTATTTGTGCTAGGAGACTCATTTTGGAGCCAAGCACAACACCAAGATTGTGAACAGCCTGACTCTGCTTCAGACAGTTCCCAGTGAGGAGCATGAAAACAGTGGCCAGAGAGGTAAGGTTGGGGTGGGATCCAAACCTGCCTGGTTTCCATCCAACCTGCCCAATATTTGGCTGGAGAAAGTTCCTGCTCATCCAATGCAAAAGTAAAGGATTTTCTTGATTACAATCAGAAATATTTTGAAGCAGATCAAAATGAGTGATGCCAGGGTCCCACTGAGCCCCATTGTCCACAGGCAGCGCAGGTCAGAGAGTTTGGCTTACAGTGTTGCTGCCCTGCTTCTGATTCCTGCTTCCTGTCAACATGGCTTCCTGGTAGAATCATAGAGTCGCCAAAATGGAGGACAATCTTTTTCAACAGAACATTGACTTGTTTTCTGTCTTAACAAAGGTAGATGTTGAGAAAATGTTTCCCTTGGCTGTGATGGCATCAGAGTCTCAGGATAAGGGGTGGGTCATTTAGGACTGAGTTGAGGAGAGATTTCTTCACCTAAAGGGTTGTGAATCTTTGGATTTCTCCACCTCAGGGAGCTGTGGATGTTCAGCCATTGAGTATATTCAAGACAGAGTTCGATAGATTTTTGAATACTAAGGGGGTCAAGGGATATGGGGATGGTGCAGGAAGGTGGAGTCGAAGTAGAGATCAGCAATGACCTTGTTGAATTGGTGAAGCAGGCTCAAAGGATCAGATAGCCTACTCCAGCCCCTATTTCTTATGTTCCTATCAAAATGCATTTAAGTAGACAAATAGTGACAGTCACTTAATATGGATCAGACTCGGTTGAGTTTATTTGCAATTTAAATTCTTCACTTTCAACTTTCACCTGAAAATAAAATGTTGATTTAGCCCCCAGGACTTAATTGCTTTCTCATATTTTCCCCTGTTATACCCCACAACTCACACTGCGTCCCAGTTCTGTGGCTGCTGACAAGGATTTCGCCCAAGCGCCAGTTTGTGATCGTTGACAGGACATTCGACCATGAAGGGAAGGCCAGAGGTCAGATCAATCCCATCCTCACCCAACATGCAGGCACATCACCACTCACCCCTGGATGATGATCAGAAGCAGGGCAGCCTGCCTGATTGTTTGGTCAGCCTTGTCCAGGCTAACTGTAGAATCCCATCCGGTGCTGAGATCAGACAGCAGAGCACATATTAGAGATTGTGATAGGTCCTAGTAACATTTGAAGAGCAAGAGGCTGACCATGTACTGTTGCTATGGTCTCTGAAGCTACTGAATGAATAATTGCTTCACTGTATCAACAGTAGCATTTATCTTGGAGCAAGAATTCTGCTGGTTGCCAAGTGACATTTTAAATATATCTGTAAAGACGCTGGTCCTTAATACTTCTAGACTCTTCCTTTTCTGATTTCATTAGAAAACTTGATTGGAGGAGAACATCACCGATACCATTATACCTGATGAACTCTCACCCTCAACCCTTCATACTCTGCTTCCACCTTGCTGGGTTATAACGGACACTGCCAGAGCAGGCTACATTGCGGGCGGGCCAGCATAATAGCGAGGGAGGCCTCATGATCCATTCCCGCCAATGGGAAAACTGACCTCCATTCGTCAGCGGTGGGAATGGGCTGACAATTGGAACCTGCTGCAAGACTCTTAACCAGGGGAGTCTCACTTCCTTCTAAGGTCCTCACCCTGCACTTTGGTATCAGCGACATGAAGCAAACCCTTGGGGACGGGATTTTTTCCACCAGGTCCTAAATCCCAGGGAAGACCCAAAGCTGACCAGTTAAGTGCCTGACAGGTCAGGCCTTCCCTCATCGAAGCAACGTGGGTTTCTCCAACTAGTAGGCGGGACCTGCGTTGGGAAAATTAAATCCAGCACCTTGTTTTTTTGTAATTTTCTCTTTGTAACCTGCATGAAGATTTATCTAGTAATCCTGCACTTCCAACGATCGATGTCCTTTCTTATGTTTCATCCGTAACTCATCGTTCATGCCAGGAGCCTCTTTCTTGCCTTGAGGATGGATTCCTCCAATCTCCAGTGATCCTGACATTGGTCACTTTAGGTGCCTCCATCAAATTGGGTGCGATATAATTTCTAGACTAGTGTACTTTTGGTAAAGCGAGAAGAGTCATGTCCAGTGGGATGGTACTGCTGTTAACAGAAAGCTGATGGTTGTAGCTGTTGCCGGGCCCTAGTAGACTTGCCAAGTCTGAGAGAATCATAGGTAATGAGATAATGATAAAAACTCTTATTTTGCTCAGCAAGAGTCGGATTCCAGCATGTTGAAGGATCAGATTGAAAAATTAAATACTCTGTTTAAATGAATCATATTGAACAGTCAAGGCACAGAGACAGTGCCCCATGAGCTTCTGTAGCCTTTTATTGTCCCCTGTCACTTTTAGTGTCCATCTTGGAAAGTGTCACTTCCATTTTGTATTTTTTTTTTCATTTTGATCTGATCGTTTATCATTGTGAAGTTGTTTTTGCGTGACTGTGCATTCCAACTAGCGTTGCTTTAAAAGAGCATTTTTCATATGTGTCCAAACTTCCACTGTCATGTCGGTCACTTGACTGAAGTGCACGACTCCCTCTGAATGAGCAGCATCAGGAGATTTGGCCTAACTATAGGATCGAAAGCGTTGGACTTAATTAATGGAAATGCTTTTTCAAAGGAATTTCCACTGCAATGGTTCTCTGAGGAAAAGAACATTAATAAGACCATAAGACATAGGAGCAGAAGTAGGCCATTTGGCCCATCGAGTCTGCACTGCCACTCAGTGAGATCATGAGGATCTGATAATCCTCAACTCCACTTTTCTGCCTTTTCCCCATAGCCCTTGATTCCCTTACTGATTAAAAGTCTGTCTATCTCAGCCTTGAATAGACTTAACGACCCAACCTCTACAGCCCTCTGTGGCAAAGAATTCCACAAACTATTCTTTGCAGGTAGAAAGAATATGTACACACCTGTTTCAGCTAAACAAAATAAGTAACAGCCATTTGCTGACTCATTCCTCAGGGCAATGCCTTGACCAATCAGGGGCAAGCTGCCTGGTTTAAATATCAAACAATGCTTGGCAGTTAACAGTCAGTCACCATCACTGGTGCATTCTCCATGGCGACGCCACTTGCCAACCACTCAGCACTCTCTTCACATGCAGTATAAATTGTTGTTTTCCCTTTTTATTTGGTATTCTTGCAAAGTGTCCTGATGAGTGCAAGACGAAAAGCTTGGACATGTTTCGTTTTGCGGCAACACCCAAGTTCTGTACCACCAAATGACCATTAAAATCCTGTCATTGTGGCTTCAACACTAATATCCTTCATTCAGTGGATTTCCACAAGGTGAGTGTCATCAACACTCACAGAAAACTTCTGGGGGAAGATTTTCCCCTCGTGGAAGTCAGCGCATGCACGCGGGTGCACACAATGAAAGCTCCCTGAAGGCGCAGGGCTGTCTCAGGGAGCTGAAGACTTTTAAAGTATTAAAAATAAACAATTGAAAAATAAGGAAAACATCCCCTCATGTGACTCTGTCACACGCGCAGGGACATGTTAAAGATGAGTCTTAAAAGTTTCTTTTTTTTTAATCACTGGTCGAAACCTCATCCCGCCTGTGGATGAGGTTTCGCAAAAAAATGCAAAGGCCCTCGGGCCTATTCACCCACCCGCCAACCATGAGGTTGTGCGGAAAGGAAAAATTCAATTTAATTAATTCATTAATTAATGGGCTTAACAGCCTTCTTAATTGTTGGCGGGCACACTGCCAACTCTGTGTGCGCGTCCCAACCAAAATATCAGGTGATCATGTCGGGACACTCACCCAACCTCCTCACGCACTGTTTGCCTCCCATTCGGGTTGGGTGTGCACGCCCGTCCGATGAGGGAAGAATTCTGCCCCCGGACTCCTTTCTGCATAGTTGCCAGTGGATGCTGCGACTCATTGCTAATGCTCTTGCCTCCGAGTCAGATGGATTAGATTCAAACCCCACTCCGGAGGCAGCAGCATATAATGTTGGCTGACTATTCGGAGCAGTAATGAGGGAGAGCTGAACCAGTCAAAGGGTCTGCCTTTCAGATGAAAGGTTAAACTGTAGCTCCACCCGCCCTCTCAGATGGACATAAGGATAGCAACCTAAAATGATATCCGCCTTTAACATAGTCAGATGTCCTAAGACACTTCATAGACATATTTGACAATGAGCCACCTAAGGAGATGTTAGGACAGATGAACAAAGATGTAGTTTTCAAGGAGCATCTTCATGGAGAAGAGAGGTAGAGAGCCAAAGTGGTTAACTGAAAAATATTGTGGAGCTTAGGGCCCAGAGGAAGGCACGATCGCTGCTGGTGGAGCAACAAAAGTTGCAAGGAGTTCTCTGCTCCGTCCTGGTTAACTAGCATCACTAAAACAAATTATTTGCTCATTATCAGATTGCTCTTTGTGGGAGCTTGCTCTGTACAAATTAGTTGCCGCATTTCCCACATTACATCAGTCACTACACTTCAAAACTCCCTTTTGGCTCTAAAACACTTTGAGGCATTCTGTGATCATGAAAGGCGCTATATAAATGCAATTCCTTGTCTTAGATGGGCTGACAACTTAAGCAAAGCCTGTGACTTCTTCCATTTTCAGTTCTCTGATGGGTCATTGGTCAAATGTTTCCATGTGCTGTGATACTGAATCATACTGATCGAGAAGATCCAAAGCGTTTCCATTGGCCCGGGCTAATAAGGCCTTGACCTTAGGCCCCTGTTGATGGAAGACACTTCACGTGAATATTAGTGGCTAACATTAAAAGCTTTAATCACAGGCACTGCAGAAGAGCTGATTGGTTCTCCAAAAAGACTTTTTGCTGTGCAGTTGTTTTAGGAGCATAGTAAGAGGAGTAGGCCATTCATCCCCTCACACCTATGCTCTCCCATTCTACTAAATCACGGCTGATCTGAGGCTTAACTCCATTTACCTGCCTTAGCTCCACACTCCTCAATACCCTTACCCAAGAAAAATCCAACAACCATGGTCTTGAACGTTCTAATTATTCCCTGAGCATCCACTGCCTTTTGGGGGAGAGCATTATCTTTAGAGATGTGGGCCGGAATTTTCCAGCCCCTTATGCCGGAGGGGGTCTTCTGGTCCTGCTGTTGTGAATGGAGATTTCAATGGCTTGCTGGCCCCATCGCGGAGATTGGGCGGGGGGGGGACTGGAAAATTCCGGCCATGGTATAAAGAGTGAGCTGTTTCCGTTGGCATGGACTCCACTTAAACTGGGCTGTGGTCAATATCCTGGCATATAGAATAACTAGAGAAGTTGATAAGGCTTTAAATTAATGAAGTTGTGGGGGTGATGTTGGGGGGGTTGGGGGGGTGGTGGGGAGGTGCAGTTGGAGGTGGGAACAGTCAGGAAACATTAAATTCAAAAGCAATAAAGCAAGGCTGTAGAGGAGAGTAGCAAATAAGGTAAAATCAGTAGAGTGGATCAGGAAGGGACAGAGAGCGTAATAGGTAATAGGGTATTCCGGACTAAGGTAACATGAGGGAAAAATGAAAAAAAGTTAAAGCTAAAGGCACTGTATCTGAATGCATGACATATTTGCAATGAAATAGATGAACTAATAACATAAATAGAAATTAATAGGCTTGATTTAATAGCCATTAAGGAGAAATGATTAGAGAGTGACCAAGATTGAGAATTAAACATTCCAGAGTATTGGACTTTAGAAGCGATAGACAAAATAAAAAAGGAGGGTTTGCCCTGGTGATGAAGACAATAGAAAGGTGGGATCTTATCTCAGAAAATTAAGATAGTGAATTAGTTTGGGTGGAACTAAGTAACAACAAGGGCAAGAAACAATATTGGGAGTAAATTATAAACCCCCTAACAGTAGAATTTTTGCAATAATAATGTGGAGTTCATGGAATGCATTCAAAATAGTTTTCTAGTTTAGTATGTGAAGGAACCATCAGGGAACAGGTTATTTTAAATCCAGTTTTGTGCAATGACACAGAGTTAATTAATAACCTTGCAGGAGTAGAGACTTTGGGGATGAGTGATCATAATATGATGGAATTTGATGTTGAGTTTGAGAGTGACTTAGTTAAGTCTGAAAATGAAGCCTTAAATCTGAACAAAGCAACCTGTGTAGGTTATGAGGGGTGAGTTGGCTGATTGGGAAACTAAAAGGTAGAATAGTAGAAAGACAACCAAAGATTTAATGAATAAATTCAAAATTTCCTTAAGAAATTAAAAGTTGTAACTATTAAAATTGCAATTGCCTTATTACCTATTAAACTCTCTGTCCCTTCCTGATCTACTCTGCTGATACATTTCCTTAAGAAATTAAAAAACCCAAAAGAAAAATGGTCCAAACATGGTTAATTAAAGGAGTTAAAGATGGTATTGGAAGAAAGGAAGAGGTTTATATTATTGCCAAAAAGAGTAGTAAGCTTGAGGGTAGTGAGGGGTTTAAAAATCAGCAAAAGATGACATAGAAACCAATAAAGAAAGAGAATATAGGATTTGAGAGTAAACTAGCTAGTCATTGGCCTAAGAAGGGAACTTGAGTAGACTAGACCTATATTCCTTTGAGTTTAGAAGAATGAGAGGTGGTCTCATTGAAACATATAACATTTTAAGGGGCTTCTCTCAGTGGGAATTAGGATATTGACCCTGAATGGGAAGCCTTGAACTAGAGGTTAGAGATTTAGAATGAGGAGTCAGCCATTTAGAGTGAGTTGGGAAGAAACATCTTCACTCAAGTGGTTATGAACCTTCAGAATTCTCTACCACATCAAACTGTGGACATTCAGTTGATGAGTATATTCAAGTCAGAGATCAATATATTTTTGGAATAAAAACAGAAAATGCTGGAAAAACTCAGCAGGTCTGACAGCATCTGTGGAGAGAGAAACAGAGTTAACGTTTTGAGTCCTTCTTCAGAGCTGATTGATTTTTGGATACTGAGGGAATCAAGGATATATGGATAGTACGGAAAGGTGGAGTTGGAGGTTAAGGTTCAGTCGTGACATTATTCCAAGATTTTGACCTAGCGACAGTGAAGGAACAATGATGTAGCTCCATGTCAGCGTGGCATGTGACTTGGTGGTTTTCCCATGCTTCTGCTGCCCTTGTCCTTCTAGGTCGTAGAGGTCAAGGGTTTGGCGAAGGAAGCTTGGTGAGTTGTTGCAGTGCGTCTTGTAGATGGTACACACAATTCATGTACAATTGTTCTTTCCAGATAACCGTTGCATGGACAGAAGTTTTTTGCCCACTCGCTCGAAACGCCTTGTGGCCTTGGCTAGTTTCCCAGGAGCAGGAAACACATGGGGTCGTCACCTCTTGGAACTCACCACAGGCTATTATACCGGCAGCTACTACTTTGATGGCTCACTCTACAACAAAGGTAGGATCCTTGGTAAAGGAAAATGACCTCGGGGGCATCCTTTCCGGGATGGACAAAACACTTAAGAGCCGAGTACGGTCTCTTGAAGCTTTTCTTGTGTTAAGTAAGCAGAACGGCGGTTTTAAAACAAATGCCATGCGTGTTCACTGTTGGTTGTTGTGGAAAGTAAGAGAGAGCGTGCTTCAAAATTTCTCCAACTTTTTAAAATTCGAAATTAAAAAACAAGTCCTTTGCAGCCAGGCCACCAGCGTGGGGATGTGGACCCCTCTACAGGGTGGCCCTGTGGCTGCTACTGCACCCAGGAAGGCAGGGAGGGCCTTGAGGCCTGCTACTGGGACATGGCGCCCAGGCACTTAAACTGGCCCCCACTCCCCCCCCCTGCAGGAACCTGGAGTCCAACTGGAAATTTCCTTTAATTAGCCTCAAGTGGGCCTGATCAGCTATCCGTTATGTGTGGGTGCTGCCCCTCAGTCAGCTCCCAGACCTGATATTCAGCCCAGTTATGCATTATTGTATTTCATGCCTGCAAAATCTTGCTCCCTATTGTCAGGTTACTCTCACGTTCGTAAATCCTTGCCGACGTTTGTAATAGAAACTGCTGGTGTAAACCCATCCTCCCACCAGTGGTGGTGCTGTGGTACTCAGCTTTGTACCTCCTAGCCCCTCCGCCTATGCCCCAAACAAATTTACTTCCCAGATCACCACAAGCGTTGCTATTTTACTATAAATAATAATATAAATTCAAAGGTTGATTTCCAAATTGAAGACAGAGTGGATGACTTCAAAATTGGAAGCACATTCCTTCTAACTCCACCTGAATTTGCTGCGGACACATGACATCCCATGTTCAATGAGTCAAGGGAGGTGAATATTTGTAAATTTAGCACAAACAATTGAAGGGATTGAGAAAATTACAATACAGGGCTGGATAATGGCTCCTATAAATTATAGCGCTCCCGTTAAATATAGCCTGGCCTTTAGACATAAAATAAAGCAAGAGAATAGCCTTTTCTTAGTCCCAGTCTTGGAAAAGCTCAAAGGCAGTTTATTGAGTCCCTGAGAATGACTAACATTGTCTACACATAAGGTAGGTGGATCATTAGATCTCATGTCACCCAGTCACTGGGATTGGCTGATTGCCTTTGCAAGTCAGAGAGGAATTTTCCATTGGTTTTGCATAAGGATGTTTCCCTGTGTTTCTTTGCCTTTTCCCCTGACTGCAAGGATTGAGCTGGGGTTGAGGGAGTTTTTTTTATAAGTTGTTCATGGGATGTGGGCATCACTGGCCAGGCCAGCATTTATTGCCCATCCCTTATTGCCCTTGAGAATTGAGTGGCTTGCTAGACCATTTCAGAGGGCATGTAAGAGTCAGCCACATTGCTGTGGGTCGGGAGTCACACGTAGGCCAGACCAGGTAAAGACGTCAGATTTCCTTCCCTAAAGGACATTAGTGAACCAGATGGGTTTTTAGTGACAATCAACAATTGTTTCATGGTCATAATTAGACTTTTAATTCAAGATTTTTCTTATGGACTTCAAATCTCACCATTTGCTGTGGTGGGATTCAAACCTGGGTCTCTGCTTATACTCCACTTATATCCTCCAGAGCATTACCCTGGGTCTCTAGATTACTAGTCCATTGACAATACCATTATACCATCTCCACCTCCTCTGAATGATAGTAATAGAAAATTCCATGGATCAACACTTGTTACTTGTTTTATTTTGATGGCTCGTAATATTGTGTCACTACATATTGACAAGGAAGTATTCAATGAACAGCATGGCACTAGGAAGCTCTGAGGACCAAAGGGACCTTGGCATGTGTGTCCATAGATCTCTGAAGGCAGAGGGGCATGTTAGTGGGGTGGTGAAAAAGGCATATGGGACACTTGCCTTTATCAATCGAGGCATAGATTACAAATGTAGGGAGGTCATTTTGGAGTTGTATAGAACCTTGGTGAGGCCACAGCTGGAGTACTGTGTGCAGTTCTGCTCACCACATTATAGGAAGGATGTGATTGCACTGGAGGGGGTGCAGAGGAGATTCACCAAGGTGTTGCCTGGGATGAAACATTTAAGTTATGAAGAGAGGTTGGATAGACTTGAGTTGTTTTCATTGGAGCAGAGAAGACTGAGAGGTGACCTGATCGAGGTGTACAAGATTATGAGGGGCATGGACAGGGTGGATAGGGAGCGGTTGTTCCCCTTAGTTGAAGGGTCAGTCACGAGGGGGCATAAGTTCAAGGTGAGGGGCAGGAGGTTTAGGGTGGATGTGAAGAAAAACGTTTTTACCCAGAGGGTGGTGACGGTTTGGAATGCGCTGCCTGGGAGGGTGATGGAGGCAGGTTGCCTCATATCCTTTAAAAAGTACCTGGATGAGCACTTGGCACATCATAACATTCAAGGCTATGGGCCAGGTGCTGGTAAATGGGATTAGGTAGGTAGGTCAGGTGTTTCTCACGTGTCGGTGCAGACTCGATGGGCCGAAGACCCTCTTCTGCACTGTGATTCTGTGATATTGCCTAACCCCTCCCGATCTTTGTACCTTTCTCCGGCCTTACAACCCATCAAGATATCAGCGCTCCTCTAATTCTGACCTCTTGCACATTCTTGATTTTAATCACTCCACTATTGGCGGCCATGCTTTCAGCTGCCTAGGCCCTAAACTCTAGAATATTCTCTCAGCAACTATTTGCACCTTTAATACATCCCAAAAAAGGCTAACTCTTCATCTGACGGGGACAGTGGTAATGTGCCTGGACTAGTAATCATGGACTAATGTATCTCCAGTGACCTGAGTTTAGGTCCCTGCATGGATAGATGAATTTAAATTCAATTAATAAATCTGGAATAAAACACAAGTGTAGCGTTTTGTAGCTGAAAAGGGGAGAGGGTCGACTTTTACACCAGGTATGTGCAAAAGCACGATCTTTGGCACCAAAAAGTTGGAGTTGTTTTATATGCCGGGTTGACTTGTGTTCTGCAATCTACAGTAAACCAATCTCTCTGTCACCTGTCCTAGTACATTAATAAGTGGTCCGGTATCAAATGTTGTTTGATATCACTTCCGTGAACTGCCTGGGGATGTTTTACTGTGTTAGAGGTGCTATATAAGTGCAAGTTGCTTTAAGTGCCTGGATTGCACCAATGTAAGTAATCTCATTGAACGAGATCATTTTTATCACTGTTGGTGCTAATTTTCTATGTTCGCTAGTAATCGGACTAGCACTGCACAGGCTTATTGCATTTAGCATCACACAGCAACCAGAGAAGTGACCTTTGCATTCCCCAATATACGTACTGGGATTTTTTGGGCCACTAAAATGGACAGTTTAATAATCCACTGCTCCATCCAACCTGCTCTGCTCACTTGGCTCACGCTTTGCATTTTGCCCCAGCGCACATTCAGATTACCAATAAATCATTCCAGGTTGGACGTCCAAGATCCGGCTCTCCGAAAACTAGAATAGTCTGAAATCCGGACATGTTTGAAATATTCCAAATCCTTCAATTTCATAAATAGCGAGTCTAACCTGGTATGTTAATGATAACTATACGGAGAGTTCTACAGTTGGTAAAACAAATGGATAATGAAATAGTTTTGTTCTCTTGGAAAATCTAGGTGCCGCTCCCAGAACAGAGTAAGGGAATGAAGAGGCCATTCTCTGGCTGATCTCCGAGGACGGTATCAGTGAGAGATGTGCAAACGCAGGATCTGAGTCCATTGCAGCGCTTTAAGACCAGCCTCCCACACCAGCCCTCCCTATCCTTCAGGCACAAAGCAACCTGTTCCACCGGCAGGATAGAATCAGGGCATTCTCTCTGCACTCCTGTTTGCAACAGTCCCTGCCACTTTCAGGGGAGAGGATCAGAAATCTGTTGTTTCTCTCTATCCCCGTGAAGCCTGTGTGAAGGAGTTTTTTTATTAATCTTTCAACTGATGTGGGTGTCACAGGCTTGGCCAGCATTTATTGCCCATCTCTAGTTGCCCTTGAGAGGGTATTGGTGAACTGCCTTCTTGAACCACTGTAGTCCATGTGGTGTAGGGACACCCACAGTGCTGTTAGGAAGGGAGTTCCAGGATTTTGACCCAGCGACAGTGAAGGAACGGCGATATATTTCCAAGCCAAGATGGCGTGTGACTTGGAGGGGAACCTCCAGGTGGTGATGTTCCCATCTATCCGCTGCCCTTGTTCTTCTAGATGGTAGTTGTCGTGGGTTTGGAAGGTGCTGTCTAAGGACCCTTGGGGAAAAATTTCCCCCCTTTGGGAGGGAAGTGCGGAGCAAGAGCTGGCAGGTGTGCCTCCGATCGACACCATTTTATGTGGGCCAGCCAATTAAGGCCCACCCAGCGTGACATCCGCATGTGCGTGAAAGAGCGCACTCATCTCCCTGAGGCTAAGTGTTGCCTCAGGGAGATCGGCTCGGAATTAAAATTTGTAATACAAATGGTAAAAAAATTTCCCTGACATATCTCATCATGTGACACTGTCGCATGTGTTGGGACAAGCCCATAACTTTTATTGAAATCTTCAATAAAAATTGAAATACCCTCATGAAACCTCACCCCGGCCGTGGATGAGGCTTCATGCTTTTTCCAAAGCCTGCCAGAGCTGAAAATGGAAATGACATAAAATGGCATCGGGAGTTCCACCCGATATTGTCCTGCATCATTTTACACATCGGCGAGTGGGTCGGAGGATCCTGCCCTTGGTGAATTCCTGCGGTGATTCTTGTAGATGGTACACACTGCTGTGTTGGTAGTGGAGGGAGTGAATGTTTGTGGATGTGGTGCCAATCAAGCCGGCTGCTTTGTCCTGGATGGTGTCAAGCTTATAGAGTGTTGTGGGAGCTGCACTCATCCAGGCAAGCGGGGAGTATTCCTTAACACTCCTGACTTGTGCCTTGTAGATGGTGGACAGACTTGGGGAGTCTGGTGAGCTACCCATTGCATGATTCCTAGCCTCTGACCTGCTCTTGTAGCCACAGTATTTATATCGCTAGTCCAGTTCAGTTTCTGGTCAGTGGTAACCCCCAGGATGTTGATGGTGGGAGATTCAGTGATGGTAATGCCATTGAATGTCAAGGGGCAATAGTTAGATTCTCTCTTGTTAGAGATGGTCAATGCTTGACACTTCTATGGCACAAATGTTACTTGCCACCTGTCAGCCCAAGCCTGGATATTGTCCAGGTCTTGCTACATTTGGACATGGACTGCTTCAGTATCTGAGGAGTCGTGAATGGTGTTGAACATTGTGCAATGATCAGCGAACATCCCCACTCCTGACCTTATGATGGAAGGAAGGTCATTGATGAAGCAGCTGAAGATGGTTGGGCCTAGGACACTACCCTGAGGAACTCCTGCAGTGATGTCCTGGAGCTGAGATGACTGACCTGCAACAACCACAATCACTTTCCTTTGTGCTAGGTATGACTCCAACCAGTGGAGAGTTTTCCCCCTGATTCCCATTGTCTCCAGTTTTGCTAGGGCTCCTTGATGCCACACTCCGTCAAATGCTGCCTTGATGTCAAGGGCAGTCACACTCACCTCACCTTAGGAGTTCAGCTCTATTGTCCATGTTTGAACCAAGGCTGTAATGAGGTCAGGAGCCAAGTGGCCCTGGCGGAACCCAAACTGGGTGTCAGTGAGCAGGTTATTGTGAAGCAATTGCCGCTTGATAGCACTGCTAATGACCCCTTCCAGTACTTTACTGATGATTGAGAGTAGGTTGGTAACATTGCCAGGTAAGATGCCAGTGTTGTAGCTGTACTGGAACAGCTTGGGTAGGGGTGCAGCAAGTTCTGAAGCACAAGTCTGCAGTACTATTGCTGGAATATTGTCAGGGCCCATAGCCTTTGCAGTATCCAGTGCCTTCAGCCTTTCCTTGATATCACGCGGAGTGAATAGAATTGGCTGAAGACTGACATCTGTGATGCTGTGGACCTCTGGAGGAGTTGGTTGGTTACCTGTATGTTTTTGGTTTTCTGGTGAGCTGAGATGTGCTCCCTTTTGAATTGCTAAACGGGGTCTTATTATTGGTCCAAAGTCTGGGAAAATGCAAAATCCGGCACATTACTGGTCCCAAAGGTGCCCGATTTTGGACTTTGGTCCTGCACCTAATTAAGCTGGGGGAGGTCCATTTTGTTCCTTCTCAGGTATTTGCCAATACTTGAGCACAAAGGGGAAAGGGCTTGTGCAAAAGATGTTAATACAGTTAGTCACTGCCAAAATTCAATACAGCAATATAGAATCCAATCACGATGCACTCAGGCATTCTGAAGGCACCTTCGAGTGAATATAAATGCAGTGTTCCAGTTCACCTGCCTTGTAACTTGGTGAATAAAACAGTGTTACAGTAAAATTACTGTGAAAACTTCAGCAATAGTTTTCTATTCCCTTAGCTTTGCAGGGAAGCAAAGTGTGCCTCCGAGACTAATAGAAACTAACCTACAGTCATAAAGCACCTAGATGTTTATTTTCTCTATCCCAACTTGGTGCAAATGCTGTTTGCTCAAGGACAATCTGACCTAAAATGAGCAGGAAGCTGTGTTTGCAATCAATTTTGTATTTCCTCTCCCTTGGTTTTTTTTGTCACCAAATATGTCACAATTGAAAAAAAAATCAACATTATTTGCAGATGCCTGACCCTTTATTTGAACAAAACATTATTTGGCTGACATGTTACTTGAACTACACAGTAAACTTCCATTCACACTTTAAAGTGTCAACATCTTTCAAACGTCCGTTACTATTTGTCAGTCAGTGACTTTATTTTGGTTAATTCCCATGCGAGCTTTGTGTATTTTAGTTTGCTCCTCAGCAATTGCCAGTTTTGCTACAGTGTAATGTTAGCTTGTGAAAAATATAAAACAGGTTCACGGTTTCCCTGGGAGGTTTCTAAACCCATAGCTGCAAACTGCGGGGCCAATGGGAGAAGAGCATAGGAGCGGGGATAGCTCTTTCAAAGAGCTGGCTCAGATATGTTGGTCTGAATGGCCTTCTTCTGTGCTGTATGATTCTACAAAACCCTACAGGTCGCTATTATGCTTTTGAAAATGATGCTTTACAGGGCTTGAGAATAGCAGTGCCACCTTGTCTTGAAGCCCAGCGATCAAACCTCGCAACCTTCCTAGCCTGTGTGGTCCAGCACCACGCTGAGCAGTGCCTCCACCCGATCAGCCATTGTGAGAAGCTGATGAGCAAGGTTATTCAAAGGCACGTGGCAGTTGTGGTTATAGTCTGCTGTCTACTCAAGTGTTACTAATATATTATTAAAATGTGCTTTGGGATGGAAGCCCAAATTGACATGTATATTCCCTGAAACTTATGAAAATGAGGGACTCATGAGTAAAGCTGTCAAAACACAGTAGTCACATCACAAATTATTAGGACAGCAATCAATGTCTTTGCTTTGCTTGTATGCTTAGAGATCAGCTGTCATGAATTTTCTTGCACTGCCATTCTTTTCCTACTCTTCACATAGCTGCCTGCCTTTACTCGCACTAACGTGTTGCTATCAGGAACAGAAAGGTGCAATAGTTCCAAAACAGTAAACTGTATCGGTAATGAAAAGAAAGGCTTGCATTTGTATATCACCTTTCACCTCAGGTTATCCTAGAGAGTAATACAGCCAATCATGGCCAACCTCATGAAGTTTAGTTACTTTTGTAATGCAGCCCATTTGCGCACAGCAAGGTCCCACAGAAGGCAATGTGTTAATGACCAGATAATCTGTTTTTAGTGATGTAGATTTGGGGAAAAATATCGACTCGCCTGCTACTTGAATCAAAATAAAGCCTAAAGATCTTTTACCCCACCTTAGATGTAGGAGAGGGCCTCAGTTTAATGCCTCATCCAAAAGATGGCACCTCCAACAGTGCAGCACTCCCTCAGTAAAGGATAGATTTTGTGCTCAAGTCTCTGAACTTGGGATTTGAAACTATAACCTCCTAACTAAGGAGACAAGAGTGCTACCTACTGAGCCATGGCTGTTATTTGGCTCCTAAATTTTTCATGAATTTGTCAATGAACAAACTATCTTTTTTTTTCCACTACGAGACGCCACTGTTTAATAAAGTTGTGTTTGAAGTGGGGTTGCATCTGTACTGTGAACCCTTTAATTTGACCCACAAGAGAATTCATTTAATGTGAACATTTCTTTTGCAATACAATGGGTGGGATTCCGTAGCCATGCCTGCCGTTGGGATCGGTTGCTCCTGCCATAGGTCAGTGGACTTTTGGCTGAGCCACCGAATCTTCTGCAGCAGGTCACTCCATGATGGGGCTGGAAAATTCCAGCCAATGTCGGAAATTGGGCAGCACCTGCTAAACAACCCTGGTTCTGCTAAGAATTACACTGAAAACCAATTTAAGGTTGTGAGTCGGGCTCGCTGTGTGGCTCACTTATGCGTGCTAGAAGCCATGTATATTCACACACAGTGTCCAGTCCTTTAGGGACAAAAGGAACATGTCCACACATTGCACATTTTTTCAACTAAACAGAAGCTGAGGGAACAGTCATTCCCTGGTTCATTCCCCACATCAGTGTCTTGATCAATCAGAGTCGACTTGCCCAGTTTGAATTTGAACAAAGCTGGCTAATTAACTGCTCCCTGCTGCATTATCCATGGCAACCCCGCCACCAATCAGAGTCCACTTGCCAACCAATCAGCACTCTCTTCTCATGAAGTGTAAATTGTTGTTCCTCTGTTATGGTTGGAAAATACTTGCAAACAATTCTGATGAGTACAAGATGAAAAGGTTTGATAGCATGTCTCTTTTTTCAGCAATACTCAAATTGGAAAGGTGTTCCCAGATCTTGGTGAGGAGAGTGATAAAGATAATTTAGTATCGTGCTTAAGAACAGAACAAGCAGCAGCAGCAGCAGATTTGGGGGAAAGTATTGATTCCCCTATGGCTTCAAACAAGATAATATCATAAGATCTTTTACTCCATCTTAGAGGTGGGACAGGACCTTAGTTTAATGTCTGATCTAAAAAATGGCACCACCAACAGTGCAGCACTCCCAGTGCAGCACTAGAGTGCCAGCATAGATTTTGTGCTCAAGTGTCCAATTGCGCAACCTCATCACACATTAGTTAATAGTTTCACGAATGCCGTAGAACAATATACAGCATGTTTTTCAACTCACTGTAAATACTTCTAACTGGAGGACTTTAATGTACCGGTGGCATTGTCCAGACATAACATTGAGTGAATACATTTCCAGGTCAACAACTTGAATGTAATAATCTCAAACCTTGGCACTCAACCAAAAATCAATGGAAGTTGGGCTGTTCTTCTCAGAGTCAAGAAGGTTAAGGGGATATTTAATAGAGGTGTTCAAAAGCATGAGGGGTTTTGAAAGTGCTAGGAAGGAAAATTGCTTCCACTGGTAGGAGGCTTGGTGACCAGAGAATACAGATTTAAGATAATTAGCCAAAAAGCCAGGGAGGGAAATTAGATTTTTTTATATACCGATTTCCTATGATCTGGAATGCACTACCTGAAAGGGTGAGGAAGCTGATCCATTAACTTTCGAAAGCAAATTGAACAAATACTGGAAGGGGAGAAAATTTGCAGGGCTATGGGAAAGAGCAGGAGAGTGGGACAAATTGGATAGCTCTTTCACTGAGCTGGCACAGGCTGAAGAACTCAATGCTGGGGACAACTTAGCCATGGGGAACAGTGTCAAAGTACTCTATTTTGAATGAGCTAGGCTTCAATAGAACAATTGAAAAACTCTGGACTTACTGCGGGATACATACTAAGTTAGCTCTTCTGAACTGCAAATAATGAATTCAACTAATCAGATGAATTGGATAAAAGGACTCGTTTCACAACCCCCGAGGCTCAGCAGCTTCTGACTCCGCTGCTGAGTGACTATCTTCTGACAAGGAAAAATGGTGAGAAGGAAGAGATTGGGTTTGTCAATGAAAGAAATTCGGAAAGTCTCTTTATATATATATTCCAAGAAACGGAGAGAAAATTGTCAGCCAGATTTTCAAACAGCATATGTACTCCTCTTCATGTTGGCAATGAAAGATATTGTGAAAGGTACATAAGTTCATTTTGCAGATAGAAATATTTGAATATTTGTGAACCTTACACTGATTGAAAACATGGACCTTGAGAATGTTATGTGATGACTCATGTGCTTTGGGAATCCTTTGTTCTTTATTATCCAGCGTGTTCGGGGAATAGGTGTTGCTGGTTAGTTAAAAATATTGGGGGGGGAGGTGGTGGTGGTGGTGGTGTAGTGGTGTTGTCACTGGCCTGGTAATCCAGAGACCCAGGGTGATGCTCTGGTGACCCAGGTTCAAATCCCACCATGGCAGATGGTAGAATTTGAATTCAATGAAAATCTGGAATTAAAATTCTAATGATGACTATGCAACCATTGTTGATTGTCATACAAACCCATCTGGTTCACTAATGACCTTTAGGGTAGTTTGGCCTACATGTGACTCCAGACCCAGAGCAACATGGTTAATTCTTAAATGCCCCCTGAATTAGGGATAGGTATAATACAAGCTAGTGACACCCACACCCAATGGACAAATAAAAAATGCTGACAGGGTGCAGCAAGCATTTGTTGAGGCACAATAGCCAATAATTTAAGGTACAGAAAAAACTCAGCAGGTCTGACAGAGTTAACATATGACTCTTCTTTCAGAGTTTGCCAGACCTGCTGAGTATTTCCAGTATTTTCTGTTTTATTTCAGATTTCCAGCATCCGCAGTATTTTGCATTTACACCAATAATTTAATAATTTTGATGTAAAACCTAAGAGCAACTGAAGATTTACAGTCTATTATTATTAGTTCCTATTTAAAGAATGCATTACCTGAGCACCAAAGGGTAAGCGGCTGGTTGGTGGGGTGCTGGGAATCCATCCCATAGTTACAGTTAGGCTTTAGAGTTTGAGCCTTGTTTGCACTTGCCATCACACATTTTCTTGAAAGATGAGAGCAAGTGAGTCAAGAATGAAAATGCACCATCCCTATTCCAGCAATAGTTAACATCTGATGTAAGTCTTGAAGCAATTTTAAAAGTTCTATGCTTTGCTTGAATGAAGTGTAGTGCAAAGCTCTCAGAGATTAAGTGACATAAGGTTGGCATAATAATAATGAATTTAATAAATCTGAAGTCTGCTATCGAACAAAATTATAATTAATGGTTCAGCAAATTCAATGGTCTAATAGCAGCCCACGTAGATAAAAAATTTCTTTGAGTATTAGTTTGCATGTGGCTTAACTTACTCATCTGAAAGAAAATTAACTAGTTACATACAAGTCATAGGCGCACCAGAACATTGGCTTAAATCTGTGCTGGTACCAAATTATATTCAACGTTACTTGTGACGAATTATTCTGTTGATCAGCGGGGCACCAGCAGATTAGAAAAGTAGTTTGACATGGTCAGTCTTTCCCACAGCCAGCTCTTAATCAAAGAATGGCAAACAGTGGAATGTACTGGAAGAACCTAATCCCCAAGTCACTTACAACAGCACATTTAAAATCCCAACTCTCTAGCTTTCAGCCTTCACAACATTTCCTCATCTGTGCAACAGCAACTTCACCTCCACCTTCGAAGCCCTAATTCCCAGTAAAATCATTACTCTGTCTCTCTCTCTCAGCCTGGCCATTTACCCTGAGGCAGCCCTCAGCTCTGCTCCCTTAAATCCAAGGGATGCAAGTTTCAGTGGACATGGTGGACAACTGGTTTACCCATCCACCATCACATCTGGCCGGCCCACATAAAGCACGATTGGGTCCTGTTCTCATCTGCTAAAATTCCACGAAATTCCTGGATTATCCTGGAATGCTAAGATAACCCCCGTTTTTGTTTTATTTATTGCAACCCGTCTGCTTAAACCCCTTTCCCCGTCTCCTCCATCTTTACTTCCAATAATAAGTGTGAGGGGCCCATGACTTCTTTGTCACATATTGACACCATCAGACCAGCTGCCTCTGCCACATTCTTCCCTTCCACTAGCTCACGGGGCCAAACTCCCTATGAAGTTCCCCTCCTCCCTGGCTCTAGCCCTGAACCTGCCTCCTATCTCTCCTCATGACCTCTCCAAGCTCACATTATCCATGAGACCCACTTCCAGCTCTGCCTGCACCATTAGTCACCATGCTTTCAGTCACCTAGACCCTAAGCTCTGGATTCCCATCCCAAACCTCTCTGCTTCTCTATCTCAATTTCCTCCTTTAAGACACTCCTTAAAACATACCACTTTGAACAAGGTTTTGTCACCTGACCTAATATCTCTTTCTCGGGCTCAGAATGATATTTCGTTTTATAATGCCCCTGTGAAGCACCTTAGGACGTTTTAATACATTAAGAGCGCTGTTTAAATATCAGTTGCTGCGGTTGTTGTCCTTTTGTCCTGGGTTAGGGCTGTGGAACCATTCACCAGTGACCTTCAACACTGACCTGTCAAAGGTTGATGGGGCCAAAGGGATCCTAACATAAATAATAGTAGCAGGTGCCCTCTCCATTAACTGCTGCTTATTGGGCACCCCAGGAGTCCCTGCAACTTGCCAAAGGCAGCAGTTCCCAAACTGTGGGTCGTGACCCCAACTGGGGGGTCACAGAAACAGGGAATAGGGTTGTGAGCTCCCCCTCCTCCATGTCTGTGCCCCGCACCAGCACTGAGGCCCAGGTGGTATCTGGTCCAGCCCTTGCCCTGCTTGCCTCTCGGTCTCTCTCTCTCTCTCTCTGGGCCGTGGGCTGCTGCCTGTTTGTCGCTTCACTCATCTTGAAGCCCAGTCCTGACCACGATTCCAAAGGCAATGCTGATCTGTGGCCTGTTTTGAGCCCAACCCCATCACCCTGGTGTTGCGGTGCAATCGGGGCTCTGATATCAAGACCTTCAACCTGTGTGCCTGCAGCTTCCTCGCCAAGGTTCATGAGCTGGAGCAGATGTAGTCATGGACTAGTTTTTTTTTTATTCAATCACGGGATATGGGCTTCGCTGGCTGGACCAGCATTTATTGTCCATCCCTAGATGCCCTTGAGGGATGAGCATAATAAAATAATAACATTTTAAAACACAAATTTTCATATTTATATGATATATATGTTGATCTCTAGTAATTATATAGTGAATGTTGCTATGCTGCTTTATTGCTGTTTTGTTTTTGTTGACATCTGGGATCGTGTTAGTTTTCAAGTATTAAGCCAATGTTGTGTTGGAAAATAGTTTGGGAAACACTGGCCTAAGGGGAGGTGTCAGGGTCTTGCTTCCAGAAACATCGCGAGCTTTGGTCCATCAGCCTCAATTATAAGGATTTAAGAGGAAGGTTTGAAATGATCAAATTGTCAGGGGTCCAGGCCATGCCTGAAATCCACACTCCCAAGTTGGGCCATTAAATGGGCTTGTACACTTAGCTCCTGTTTAGTGTCTTCCACTGCAGTAATCTCCTGACTCTGATTATAGCTCCAACTGTGATCATCGCGCTGATTCATCGTGTGGCTTAAATCTCAGTGTCTCAGGGAATAACTCAATACAAAAGCATTTATCCCTGTTGTGTGAATCAAAAGCAGCCTTGTATTATGTTTTCAATTTGTAACAACTTGGATTTGTGTATTCCAGGGATTGGGTGGCCTAGCTGGTAAACTGTTCCTATATGAACACGTCCCCTGAGCAAGGCACTTGTCCTAAAGGTTCTAGTCTACATAGCTGCTAAATGTGTGCAGCCATTGGTGAGAATCCCAGGTCCAGTCAAGCAGAGGCTCTGGCCCTGACAAGCCTCCCCAGCAACCTCCAGGAAACCTGAATCAATATTCATGGCTCTTCTGTTGCATTCCCACTGGAACTATGTTGGGAATGTGCTGGAAGGACTGTGGGTTTTCATTCACACGGATCTTCGGAGTGTGGTAGAGGTAGGTTCAATTGAAGCATTCAAAAGGGCAATACTCTGTAGGGTAAGAAGGAAGAATGTGCAGAGTTACAGCGGGGGCAAGGCTGGAGAATGGAACAAGGTGAGCTGCTGAATCGGAGAGCCGGTGCAGACACGAGGAGGCAAAGGGCCTCCTGCACCGTAACAATCCTGTGATTCTCACCCATGGCTGTACCCGTTTAGCAGCTAGGTAGACTAGAACCTTTAGGACAAGTGCCTTGCTCAGGGGACGTGTTCATATAGGAACGGTTAACCAGTTGGAGCAACCAATCCCTGGACATCTGGAATCGTGTTAGTTTTCAAATATTAAGCCAACGTTGTGTTTGAAAATAGATTGGGAAACACTGGCCTAAGGGGAGGTGTCAGGGTCTTGCTTCCAGAAACATCGCGAGCTTTGGTCCATCAGCCTCAATTATAAGGATTTAAGAGGAAGGTTTGAAATGATCAAGTTGTCAGGGGTCCAGGCCATGCCTGAAGTCCACACTCCCAAGTTGGGCCCCGCATCACCATTAGATGGGCTCGTACACTTAGCTCCTGTTTAGTGTCTTCCACAACCCACAAATTACACAAACCCAAGTTGTTACAAGTTGAAAATAAAATACAAGCCTGCTTTTCAGTCACATAACCTGGATAAACGCTTTGGCATTGAGTTGATCCCTGTTGAGATTTAAGCCACATGATGAATCAGAGTGATGATCACAATGAAGTGCCACAGATATTTGATCATCACTATCACAGTTGGATATCGTCAGTTTGAAATGTTAGAAAGTACACCTTAAGCATAAATCAAGGTGGCAAAGCTCTTGGCAGCTAAAATTAAATTAAAAGACTTTTAAAATGTCAGATTTGATTATTTGGTTATTCAAAAAGTGAAGTAAATTAAGAAATACTTTGCACTTCCATCTGTTCCCACTTAGTAATCATCACTGCAAATTGGAAAGATGTTTTTTTTTAAAATACTGTTGTGTCTCAGGCCTACCTGCCTTTATTAAGCATGAATTTTAGAAGTCATTGACTCGGTTGCTGGATTGAACAACACACAAGTGGCAAATTCTACATTTATAACAGGCAGCTCATGCATCATTCATCGATTTCAGGAGACACATGGTGAATTTGCAGATTAAATAACTGTTTGATTGCCTATCTAGCAGTTCATAGTTATTTAGTGAGGCATGTGATCATGCAAATACGATTGGGCTTTAATTCAGCTCCTGACCATTAATAACCAATGTTGGTGGGGATAATTCATCCAAAGGCATGATACAAAGGACTTTGAGATTGAAGTGAGCGAATTGGTGAGTGTGAATTCCTTCCACAACCTCCAAGGTGTGTGGAGTAACCAGTTCTAGCACTTTGATGAAGTATTGTCTCACACTAGCAGTTGTCCATAAACTTGTTAAATGCAGAATGAAGTTTGGTGATGTTGTTGAATAGCTATGTTTTACATATGATAGTGACTGGCAGAAAAGACCGGCTGGTCCATCAAGCTTGCCGCGTACCCATGAAGCATGGAGCATCCTGACAAATTGCTTGCTACCCCACCCTGACTCCTCACCCTCCACTGCCCACCACCACCTCCCAACATCCACCATATAATGTCATGGAAGAGGAAAAGTAAGCTGTAAAAAAAAATACACACCACACAAGGCCAAGAAGATAGAAAAATGCTTCTCGGCCAAAGTTCCCACTAATTCCGCTTTGCTGTGTTGCATTTACTGACTGCCACACAGCATGCATGTGCGATTGCTGTGTGACCATTCACCTACGCAGCTTAGAGGGAAGACCATAACACCATAACATGTACGAGCAGAAGTAGGCCATTTGGCACATCGAGTCTGCTTGGCCATTCAATGAGATCATGGCTGACCTGATAATCCTCAACTCCACTTTCCTGCCTTTTCCCCATAACCATTGATTCTCCTGATTAAAAATCTATCTCGGTCTTGAATATACTTAATGACCCAGCCTCTACAGCCCTCTGCGGTAAAGAATTCAACAGACTAACTAAGAAATTCGTCCTCATCTCTGTTTAAAATGGGTGACCCCTTACTCTGAGATTATGCCCTCTGGTCCTAGACTCTCACACAAGGGGAAACAACCTCTCAGCATCTACCCTGTCAAGAGCCCTAAGAATCTTATATGTTTCAATAAGGTCGCCTCTCATTCTTCTAAACTCCAATGAGTGCAGGCCCAACCTACTCAACCTCTCCTCATAAGAAAATCCCTCCATTCCCAGGATCAAGCTAGTGAACCTTCTCTGGACTGTCTCCAATGCCAGTACATCTTTCCTTAGATAAGGGGACCAAAACTGTTCACAGTATTCTAAGTGTGGGGTCTAACTACTGCTTTGTATAGTTTTAACAAGACTTCCCTATATTTATACTCCATTCCCTTTGAAATAAAGGCCAACATTCCATTTGCCTTCCCTATTACCTGCTGGACTTGTATGCTAGCTTTTTGGGATTCATGCACAAGGACTCCAAAATCCCTCTGTGCAGAAGCTTTCTTCAGTCTTTCTCTGTTTAAATAATATTCAGCTCCTCTATTCCTCCTGCCAAAGTGCATAACCTCACATTTTCCCACACCTGTCACATTTTGGCCCACTCACTTAACCTGTCTATATCCCTCTGTAGACTCTTTCTGTCATCCTCACCACTTGCCTTCCCACCAATTTTTGTGTCATCCGAAAACTTGGTGATAGTACATTCACTTCCCTCATCCAACTCATTAATATATATTGTAAATAATTGTGGCCCCAGCACTGATCCCTGTGGCACTCCACTAGTTACAGGTTGCCATCCTGAAAATGCCCCCTGTATCCCAGCTGTCTGTTGTCTATTAGTTAGCCAATCCTCTATCCATGCTAATATACTACCCCCAACACCATTGGCTATTATCTTATTAAGTAACCTTATGGATGTTATCTTATCGAATGCCTTTTGGAAATCCAAATATATTACATCTACTGGTTTCCCTTTATCTATCCTGCTTGTTACCTTCTCAAAGGATTCTAATAAATTTGTCAAGCATGGTTTCCCCTCCATGAAGCTATGCTGACTCTGCTTGTTAGATTATGTAATTCTAAATGCTAAATTACATCCTTTATAATAGACACTAACATTTTCCCAATGGCAGATGTTAAGCTAACTGGCCTATAGTTACCTGTTTTTTTGTCTCCCTCCCTTTTTAAATAAAAGACGTTACATTGGCAGTTTCCAATCCTCTGGGAGTTTTCCAGAATCTAAGGACTCTTGGAAGATTATTACCAGTGCACCCATGACCTCTGCAGATATTTCCTTTAATATCCTAGGATGCAACCCATCAGGTCCAGGGGACTTATCCCTTAGCCCCATTAATTTCCTTGGTACTTTTTCTCTAGTGATGGTTATTGTATTTATTTCCTCCCCCGCTTTTGCCCCATGATAATTTAGTATTTTTGGCATACTATTAGCGCCTTTTACCGTGAAGACTGATGCAAAGTACTTATTCAACTTCGCTGCCATTTCCTGGTTCCCCATTATTATTTCCCCAGCCTCATTCTCAAAAGGGCCTCTATTGACTTTGGCCTCTCTCTTCATTTTATATATCTAAAGAAGCTCTTATTGTCCATTTTCCTATTACTTGCTTGTTTACACTCTAAGTTTATTTTCTCCCTCTTTATTTTTTTGGTTATCTGCTGTTGGTTTTTAAAACTTTCCCAATCCTCTGGCTCACCACTAATCTTTGTCACATTGTATGTTTTTTCTTTCACTTTGATACTATCCTTAACTTCCTTGGTTAACCATGGTTGGTTTATCCCTTTCCTACAATCCTCTTTCCTCACTGAGATATATCTTTGTTGTGAGTCATAAACACTTTCCTTAAACGTCTGCCATTGCTCATCAATCTTTGTTCATCATTGTTCATCCAAGTTGCTCTCTGATCCCCCTCAGGTGATTATTTTTATCTCAAATGATTCTTCAGAGACAAAAATGAAATCACAGAACGTCAGCACTATACCTTCCAAGATTGGAGCAGTAATCAGAGTGAGTGAAAACAATGTATAAGATCCCGCGAGACTACTTGACAAAGGTCAGGGAGTTCTCTTGTATCCTGACCAATATTTGTCCCTCAGTCAACACCACCAGAACAGGGCTTGCTCTTTACTAATTGGTTATCAAGTTTGCCAACTTGACACTGATGATGACACTTCCGAAGTACTTATTTGAAGTGAAGAGCTTCAAGATGACCTGACAGTGTGAAAAGCACCATATCAATGAAATATTCTTTATCAAAGATCATTGGATCATAGGAGCTTCTTAAAACAGGCAAATATTGAGCAAATTCTGACATTGTCTCGCGGAGAGCAGGAAATATTGGAAATGGATATTGTTCCTGGACCGTCTTATACGTCGCCTTGTGGGTGGCACTGGAGTTATTTGGGACAGGGTGCAAGCTTCAGATGGAGCAAAACTAAAGAAAGAAAAATTACTGAAAAAGTGGGCGTGAGAGAGAAATATTTTACTGTTCAGAATATTTGAGTGAATCATTGTTCCAAAATCCACACCGTATCTTAGTTTCCTGTAATAGTGATAAATTATTCGTAGAACTTTTCCACAACTCCATCCATGATAGCTTTATGAAAATTTAAAAATTTACGGAGGAGTTAAAGATCCCTGGAAAGATATTAATTGGAACTGCTTGAAGGGCTCAGGCCCATAATGCTGGGCACTACCAAGAGTGAACAGAACAGGAGAGAACATAAGGCACACTGAAATGTAGCTATTAGACTAGGTTCCAGGGCTGATGCAATCGTTAGGCAAACTACGCTGTTACCTCAAAATTGAGGGGCGGGTGGGGGGGGTGTTGTCGTGACAAAAGACGGAATGAAACTACATAAGTGTGGTAAAGTGAGGTACTCTTTCCCTTTAAGAGAATGCAAGTGTACTGATCATGTGGCAGCACTGACGAATCACTGTACAGTGTGGGCAACTGGGAACTGTAAATCTATTTCTGGAGGTTTCTGAGTGAGCACGTATGATCTGGTGCTCTGCCCTATATCTCAATAAACATCACTGTTTGTTCTTACATCAAGCTCTCCCTGTTATTGTTTGCAAGCAGCAATTAAGGAGAACAGAGGAAGGCATGCAATTGGAGTTCAGTTGGCCTTTGAACTCATTTACCCGAGACATAAAAATAAGTCACAGGCTTGACTTCAGCAGTGGGAATGAAAAGTCTAGATCTACAGATATACATCCACAAATACTGACATATACATATAGATTTTCATGAATTTACATTGCAGTCTTTCCCAAAATTTCATGTTATATTCCTCATTCTGTTTATGCGACTGTTTTACAAATTTGTGCATCTACATGACTATTCCAAAACTATGAACCAGTAAATAATATCAAAGAATGTACCTTGAACTAGCCCACTCTATCATAATAATTATTGTTTGTGTAAATTGTGCAAAAAAAAATCATCACATAACTGTTGCAGGAAAGATGGTAATACACCATGAGTCATATCACACATTGTAATGTACGAGAAGAGACGCACATATCCTGTGAAAATTGTTGAACAATAAGAATGTACAATCAGTATCATAATATTCTCCTTTTCCATGTAAAATAAATCTGTAATTATAAACGCAAGGTTTTTATTCATACTAATACATAATATTCATCTTCGAAAGTTAATTGTGGGGAGGAAGGCGCAAGGCTGAAGGTTCCCTTCGGGCCCTTAAAAGTCTTATACAGGCTACAGGTGCCGCTAAGCTCGAGTTAGAAAAGCTTGTAGGTTGTTAAAAAAAGGAAGACTGAAGACATCCTGGCAAAAAGAAAGTGAAGAGCAGCAGACAACGTTTTAATCTCAGCACAGGTTTGAGTCCGGCTTTAGTGTCAAATACCAAATTGGCAATAAGGTTTTGCCCTCTGATTGTTGGGACACTGTCTCTGGGTCCTTCCTCTCATTTTCTTTGGCAACTTACTGACCCCGACCATCACTTTGCCTCTTCACCCAGAAGGGAAAGTCAATTTGCATCGTTAACATCCCCACCATTGACTGGCCAACATAGAGTCATAACAGCACAAAAAGAAGTTGTTTGACCCATTGAGGTAGTGCTGGTTATGTGCAGAGCAGTTCATTTCATCCCATTCCCCTGCTCTATCCCCGTAGCACTGCAAGTTTATTTTCTTCAAGTGCCCATCCAATTTCCTGTTGAAATCGTTCATTGTCTCTGCTTCCACCACCCTCATAGGCAGTGAGTTCCAAATTATTACCACTCCCTGAGTAATAAAGTTCTTTCTCACATCCCCCCTGCATCTCTTGTCCAAACCTTTAAATCTGTGTCATAAAAGCAGAAGATGCTGGAAAAACTCAGCCGGTCTGGCAGCATATGTGGAGAGAGAAACACAGTTAATGTTTTGAGTCCATATGACTCTTCTTCAGAGCTGTAAGACTCTTTTTCAGAGCTTCTTCACAACTAGCTCTGAAGAAGAGTCATACAGACTAGAAACTTTAACGCTGTTTCTCTTTTCCACAGATGCTACCAGACCTGCTAGGTTTTTCCAGCATTTTCTGTTTTTATTTCAGATTTCTGGCATCTGGAGTATTTTGCTTTTATTTAAACCTGTGTTCCCTGGTCTTTGTACCATCAGCTAATGGGAACAGCTTTTCTTTGTCTACCTTATCTAAACCTGTCATAATCTATACACCTTTATCATCTCTCCCCTAAACCTCCTTTGCTCCAGGGAGAACAATTCCAGTCTCTCCAACCTAACATTGTAGCAAAAATCCCTCCTCCCTTGTACCATTCTGGTAAATCCCCTCTGCACCCTGTCATGGACTCTTACACTCTTCCTAAAGAGTGGTGACTAAAACTGGGTGCAATACTCCAGTTGTGGTCTAACAAGAGTTTTATAAAGGTTCAGTATAACTTCCCTGCTTTTGTATTCCATGCCCTCTATTGATCAAGGCCACATATACTTTGCAAACTTCACTCTCAATGTGGCATGCCACCTTCAAGGATCTAGGCGTATGAATCCCCCATGTCCCTCGGTCTCTGCACGTTCTTTCAAAAGGTCTGTATGGCCTCTCCCTATCCTTTCTGCCCAGATGCATCACTTCACACTTCTCTGTATGGAAAGCAGCAGGCCCTGCTTCTGCCAGGCTAGAATAATCCTGCCAATCTTTCACTAACCAGCAGCTTTAACTTTATCCTGGCAAAGCCTTCCCAATGAGATCATTCAGTTTAAATAACAGTTGTGTAGAATTACATACGCTGCCAGAAACAGGCCGTTTGGCCCAACTAGCCTATGACAGTGTTTATGCTGCACAAAAGTCTCCTTCCAACCTGTCAAGGTTTGCACCATCTAGTTTAGCAGCAGAATTGCTCATGTGAGGCTGAAGGAACAGCTGCCATCAATCCTTCTAAGGATGATGAAGCATGTTTCCCAACAAATTGTCATCATAGTTTATTATGGAAAGTCCATCAGCTTATACATTCAGTAATCCCAGCCGAGCCTACTGCTTGAATGTTATACTGTTTATATTCCCAAAATGTATCCACTCATTATCACTTTTGGCCACGGAATTCTTCACTACTCAGAAACAGTTATTGGTTATTCATGAAAATAGCATACTCCCTGACAGCCAGCTATTTACAAATCTCAGTTATCCAACTAGTTACCATGCATAGCAGCATCTACCAGTGCTGTCAAGAGAACTGAGAGCTACTTAGAGGCTGGCAATCAACAATAGTTTGTTCTCAAGCACAATTCTCTATCAAGCATTCACCAAGGCTCCTTAGACAGCACCTTCCAAACCCACAACCACTACCATCTAGAAGGATAAGGGCAGCTTTTAGATGGGAACACCACTACCAAGTCACTCGCCATCCTGACTTAGAAATATATTGCCGTTCCTTCACTGTCGCTGGGTCAAAATTCTGGAACTCCCTTCTTACCTACACCACATGGACTGTAGCAGTTCAAGAAGGCAGCTCACCACCATCTTCTCGAGGGCAATTAGGGATGGGCAATAAATGCTGGCCCAGCCAGCAACACCCACATCTCATGAATGAATTAAAAAACAATCCTCAGGACAATGCAAGGTGCTTTAGAGCAAATGGAGTACTTTTGAAATGTAGTCACTGTTGTAATGTAGGCAAGGCATGGGACAAATAGTCTATTTCTGTGCTGTAATTTCCATGTAAATTGGTAATAGGAAAAATGCAGCAGTCAATTTGTGGACAGCAAGCTCCCATAAACACCAATGTGATAATGATCAGATAATCTGTTTTTAGTGATGTCAGTTAATTATCAGCCAGGACACTGGGGAGAACTCCCCTGCTCTTCTTTGTAATAGTGTATCTGGATCTTTAATGTTCACTTGAGAGGGAAGACAGGGCGTTGGTTTAGCATCTCATCTGGAAGATGACACTTCCATCAGTGTAGCACCCCTCAGCACTGTACTGGAGTGCCATCCTAGAGTAGGGGTAGAAGTCTTTGGAGTGGGACTTGAATCTATGACACTCTGGCTTCAAGCCAAGAGTAGTACCACTGAGCCACATCTGCAGCTTTTTAACCTTTTACACCTTTGCTTCTCCTTCATCCTGTGCACTTGGCATGACTGCTTACCATCACATTGCTGCATGTTGTTTGAAATCTCTGCAGGAATTTTGGTTGCTAAACCGAAAGGGGATGGATTTCAGGATCAGACACAATCTGAGTTAGGAGCAATCAGGAAATATTGTGCTCAGCCAATTACTTTCCATTAAATGAATGAGAAATTGTAGGCCGCAGGCTTATGCTTCCCAACCATGCGCTTCCAACAAAGGCTGAGACTGCCTGAATGTGGCATCACCCTTAAAACACCTTGAACCCAATCAATACTATCTGGCGAGCCAGACTAATGTTTAGCTATTGATGATACTGAAGATACCTGAGATCAGGTGTCAGGAAATAGAGATAGTTTAAATAAGTTATATTGGTATCCGTAGGTGTTGGGAACGAGTTTTAGTTTTAAAAGTTTAAGTTTGATTTGTATTTGTGTGTGTGTGTGTGTGTGTGTGTGTGTGTGTGTGCATTAAGAAAGGTCAAATTGAGTTTTAGTTTCACTTTATAAGGGTGCTTGCATTTCCAATGAGGAGTTTTATGACTCCTAAAGAGAAAGTAAACAAAAAGGGTAGAAGAATTGGAATGGTGCCTGGTAACAGAGGACTAGAGAGACAGCCCCCTTCCATAGACACAGAGAAGGAAAAAGAAAACCAGTTTGATTTGGAAGCAGTTGGAGTTCAGCTAGTTTGGAAGACAGATGGAAAACTGAAGCCACCTAGAAGTCAGAGCAGTCGAAGCAGTAGCAGGAGCACAGTGGAGAAAACCTGGGGGTGAACAGCACCAGCAGAGCTTCTCAATAAAAGCCTGAGGGTCAAAGCCCAGATCGAGCTAGTTGGAGCAGCAGCTAACCCCAACAGGAACCACACTAGAGTTCAAAAAGGCTAAACGAAAGTGATGTCAGCGTAAAGCAGAGAGCTGATTGGTAGGTAGTGGGTAAGTTATTTTTCTCCATTTTAAACATACATTAAATAAGGTCTGGCTTAATTTTAAAAAAAAAAACTTAAATAATTTTCTACTTAGCTTAAATTTAGGGTAAGAATATTTTAACTAAATGTATGGCATGGGAGCTCAGTCCCATGTGCTGCATGGCCTGCAGAATGTGGGAATTCTTAGACGCTCCTGGCAGTCTGGATGACCACCTCTGCAGGAAGTGCCACCAGTTTCACCAGCTTGAGCGCCGGGTTTCAGATCTTGAGCGTCAGCTGGAGGCACAGCAGTTGTATCCACGAGACTGAGAGTTAGGTGGACAGCACGTTTTTAGACACGGTCACCCCGCAGAAGAAGGGAGACAGACAGGTGGTCAGGAAAGATCCAGAGTGCATCTCAGTCAAGAACAGTTTTGCTGTGTTGGAAAATGGTGAGAGTGACACTTCCTCTGGGGAGTGTAGCCAGAACCCAGCTGCACAAGTGGGGAGGAGAAAGAGAGGAATAGTGGTGGGAGACTCAATAGTGAGGGGATCAGACAGGCGTTTCTGCGGCTGCAGACATGACTCCAGGATGGTATGCTGCCTCCCTGGGGCCAGGGTCAAGGATGTCACTGAATGGCCACAGAGCATTCTGAAGGGGGAGGGTGAACAGTCAGAGATCTTGGTTCACATTGGCACCAATGACATAGGTAGAAAGAGGGATGAGGTCCTGCAAAAATAATTTAGGGAACTAGGTAGCAGATGGAAAAACAGGACCTCAAAGGTTATAATGTCTAGATTACCCCCGGTGCCACGTGCTAATGAGCATAAAAATAGGCGGAGAGAGCAGATGAATGCGTGGCTAAAAAGTTGATGCGGGAGGGAGGGCTTTAGATTCCTGGATCACTGCGTCCGTTTCTGGGGAAGGTGGGACCTGTACAAGTCCGACAGGTCACAACTGAACCCAAATGGGACCAAAGTCCTTGCGGGGTGGGTTTGCTAGTGCTGTTGGTGGAGGTTTAAACTAATTTGGCTGGGGGATGGGATACGGAGTGGAGGTATAGTTAGGGGATGATGTACAGACATGTATAGAAGATAAACCAAGTCAGTCTGGAAGGCAGAGCTTATATAGTCAAGTTAAGTCACAAGGGAGTATGACAAGGCTGGATGGCATTTGTTTTAATGCAAGGTGTCTTGCGAGTAAGGCAGATGAGTTGAGGGTGTTGATTAACACGTGGGGATATGATACCACTGCTGTCACGGAGACATGGTTGAGGGAGGGTCAGGACTGGCAGCTCAATATTCCAGGGTATAGAATCTTGAGGTGAGACGGAGTGGAGGTGGGGGGGCAGCAGTGGGGCTGTAAAAGAGGAGGTGGGGTTGCCACATTTATCAAGGAGTCAATTACTGCAATAAGGAGGGTGATATCTTAGAAGGTTCCTTAAATGTGGCCATATGAGTAGAACTTAAAAACAAAAAGGGGGCAATCACATTGCTGGGAGTGCACCACAGACCCCAAACAGTCAGGGAGAGATAGAAGGGCAGATACGCAGGCAAATCTCAGAGAAGTGTAAAAACATTAGGGTAATAATAGTAGGGGATTAACTAGGATAGACAAAGTGTGAAAGGCTTAGAGGGAGCGTAATACTTAAAATGTATCCAGGAGAGCATTTTAAGCCAGCACATGGAAAGTCCTACAAGACTGGACCTAGTTTTAGGGAACAAAGCCAGGCAAGTAGTAGAAGTGTCAGTGGGAGAGCATTTCAGTAATAGTGACCATAAATCAGTAAGATTTAAAGTAGTATGAAAAAAGACAGAGATGGACTGGAGATAAAGGCCAGGATTTTCCCCTCAGCGATTTGGGGGCGGGGCCGGCTCTCTGAGGGGAAAATGATGCATGATGACATTGGGAGGAACCCCCAACATCATCCCGATCCCTTTAAATATTCACGAAGGTGGGCAGACAGCGAAATCAGCTGTCCGCCCGCCGACCTGTCAATGGACAATTGAGGCCAGTGACAGGCTAATTAACATTATTAAACACCCTGCCCGGCCAACCTTAAGGCTGTCGGGCAGGCCAGGAGTCCCAGCGGGCTGCAGATTATTAATGAAACTTCATCCACGGCAGGATGAAGTTTCATGTTAGTTTTTTAAAACTTTAATAAATTTTATGTGTTTATTATTATCATGTCCCATCTCGTGTGACATTGTCACATGAGGGGGACATGTTAATAATTTTAATATTTATCTATTTTTAGAGTTTACTTACCTCTCATGAATCTCCCTGAGACAGCACTTTGCCTCAGGGAGCAGTGCGCTCTTTCACCCACATGTGCAAGAGAGCGCACTTTGACAGATGGGGATTCCCTCCCCCGACCCCCCCGGCACAGGAAGTGCATAGCACTTCCTGTCGGGCTGCCCGCTGGGCGGGCCTTCATTGGCTCGCCCATTCAAAATGGCGGCGGGCCCCGTTTCAGCCGTAGGGTTCGGCTGTCCACCCACCGCCAAGCCGGTGGGGCCCGCTTGCCCATCGAGGTAAGAATTCTGCTCAAAGGTTCTGAATTGGGGGAAGGCTGATTTTAAGACAGTAAGACAGGATCTGGCCAAAGTGGACTGGGAGCAGCTACTTGTAGGAAAATCTACATCAGAGCAGTGGGAGTCATTCAAAAATGAAACAGTGAGCAGGGCCAACATGTTCTCGTAAAGGTGAAGGGTGGGACCAACAAGCCCAGAGAACCTGGATGTCAAGGGATGTACAGGATTGGATAAGGGAAAAAGAGGGAAGCTTGTGGAGGTTAGCGAGGGCTCAAAACAGCAGAAGCTCTAGAGACAGTGCAGGGAGTTACTTAAAACAGAAGTTAGGAGAGCGAAGAGAGGGCATGAAAAAACACTGGCGGGTAAAATAGAGGAAATTCCAAGGCATGTTATAAATATATTAGGGGCAAGAGGATAACCAGGAAAGAGTAGGGCCCCTTAGAGACCAAAGTGGCAATATGTGTGAGGAGCTGGAAGATGTAGATGAGGTATTAAATGAATACTTTGCATCTGTATTCACTATAGAGAAGGACGATGTAGGTATAGAGTCAGGGAGAGGGACTGTAATCTACTTGAACAAATTAGCATTGAGAGGGAGGAAGTATTAGCCATTATAGCAGGCTTAAAAGTGGGTAAACCCCCAGGCTAAGATGAGATGTATCCCAGGCTGCTATGTGAGGCAAGAGAGGAGATTGTAGGGCCTCTGACATTAATTTTCAAATCCTCTGTGGCTACAAGAGAGGTGCCAGATGACTGGAGCACACCATCTGGTGTCATTATACAAGAAGGGTGGTAGGGATAAACCAGGGAACTATAGGCCAGTGAGTCTAACATCAGTGGTAGGGAAACTTTTGGGAAACTTCCTGAGGGACAGGATTAATCTCCACTTGGAGAAGCAAAGATTAATCAAGGATAGTCAGCAAGGCTTTGTCGGGGGAGATCATATCTAATAAATTTGATTGAATTTTATAAGAAGGTAACTAGGTGTACAGATGAGGGTAGTGCAGTTGATGTAGTCTACAAGGACTTCAGTAAGGCTTTTGACAAGGTCTTGCATGGAAGCCTAGTCAAGACAATAAGAGCCATGGGATTCAGGGCAATTTGGCAAATTGGATCCAAAATTGGCTTAGTGGCAGGAGGCAGAGGTTGTTTTTGTGACTGGAAGCCTATGTCCAGTGGCACACCACAGGGTTTGGTGCTGGGCCCTTTTTTGTTTCTAGTGTACATTAACAATCGAGACATGAATGTAGGAGGTATGATCAGCAAATTTGCAGATGACACGAAAATGGGTGGTGTGGTAAATAGCGAGGAGAAAAGCCTTAGACTATAGGACGATATGGACGTGTTGGACGGGAGCAAAACAGTGGCAAATAGAATTTAATCCTGAAAAGTGTGAGGTGATGCATTTTGGGAGGACTAACAAGGCAAGGGAGTACACGATGAATGGTAGGACCCCAGGAAGTACAGAGGATCAGAGAGACCTTGTTGTGTATGCCCATAGAGCTTTAAAGGCAGCAGGACAGGTCGATTATGTGGTTAAGAAGTCATATGGGATACCTGCCCTTATTAGTCGAGGCATTGTTTACAAAAGCAGGGAGGTTATGTTGGGGCTGTATAAAGCATTAGTTAGGCCACATCTGGAGAACTGTGTGCAGCTCTGGTCATCACACTATAGGAAGGATGTAATTGCACTGGAGAGGGTGCAGAGGAGATTCACCAGGACGTTGCCTGGGGGGGCTGGAGCATTTCAGCTATGAATAGAGGCTGGATAGGCTGGGGTTGTTTTCCATCGAGCAAACAAGGCTGAAAGGGGTACCTGATTGAGGTGTACAAAATTATGAGGGGCATAGATAGGGTAGATAGTCAAGAGGTCAATAACCAGGGGCATAGATTTAAGGTAAAGGGCAGGAGGTTTAGAGGGGATTTATGGAAAACATTTCTCACCCAGAAGGTATATCGAATTCAGTAAAGGGTGGTAGAAGTGGGAACCTTCACAACATTGAAGAAGTATTTAGTTGAATACTTCAAGTGGCATAGCATTCAAGGCTATGGGCCAAGTGCTGGAAAATAGGATTAGAGTAGATAGAGCTTGATGGCCAGCACTGACACGATGGGCTGAAGGGCCTGTTTCTGTGCTGTAAAACTCTATGATCAGGCGGACTTGGCGGGGACAAGCAGGAACAGTCAGGAAGCCGAGCACTGCCCGCGATGGGAGTCAGACTGCGATTTCACACTGGCGGGCCAATTAAAACCCACCCAGCCTGAAATGCCTGTGTGAGTTGGGAGGGGGAAGGAAGGTGAGCGGGGGAACTTCACACATGCACGCAGGTGAGGGCAGGAGAAGCTCCCTGAGGCACAGAACTGCCTCAGGGAGATGAAGATTTTAAGAAATAAAAATAAAGATTTTTAAAAATGTTACAAAGCATGTCGCTTCATGTGACTCTGCCACATGAGCAGGGACATGCTATTAATGAAAAGTTAAATTTTTTATTTTACTTTTAATTATTGTTGGAAACTTTGTCCTGTCCGTGGATGAGGTTCCCTAAAAAATGCAAAGGCCACTTGGCCTTTTCGCCTGCCCGCCAGCCATAAGCTTGGACGGGCAGCGAAAAGTTCCATTTAATTGGGACTTTAATGGCCTTAATCGGCCTGTTAATTGGTGGTGGGTGCACTGCCTATGCATACCCGCTGACTGAAATGTCGCACGAGTGCCCGATCACATCGGGTTGCTCGCCCAACTTCATCGCGCGTCATATTACGCTCGTTTGGGTCAGGCATGCGCCTGTCCAACAAAGTAAAAATTCTGTCCTATGACTCTATGGAAGAGACAGATAGTCGATCCTAAGCTAAGAACAATCCAAAAAATCCAGGGCAGTGGAAGAGGGAAAGTCCAAAGACCTTCTAATCAAATGAAGGACAGGAAGATGGAAAACATCCTGTTAAGTGAAGTTAAGAGTGAGGGGCAGAGAGAAAGGCTCCAAGCTTCAAGTTTAGAGCTTCAAGCTGCAGAAAGCAGATTTAAAGCGAGAACAGCTTGCAGGTGACTAGAAAGTCCAAAGGTACAACGAAACTTCTGTAACTCTTTGCTATGGGCATGTGAAGCAGTGGTGCACTGTTGATGGCTGAGTCAGTGAGAGAGAGTGTGTGGGAGACAGATTGAATGCATGTGATGATCCAGGGAGAGAAACATCAGAAGGAGAGTTCAAAACCCTGGAGGTGGACCCTGGCGGAAGGCGTTTGAGAGAAAGCATTGGTTTGGGAGAAGATTCCAAGGTGAGGTCTTGGAGAGTGGAGATTGGAAACCCTCAAGTGAAAGATGGAGTTCAGTGAGACCGGTTGGCTTGTGGTGGGACAAGCGTCTGGGGGGGAGTTGAGGAGAGACTCATAGCATCTGGGTGAGGTGGCATCTGTCACTTGGTTTCAGAGTGTGGTGTGTCTAACCACAGGGTGCCTATTGGTACATGGACTGTGTACTTACTGTGAGCATTAGAATATAAGATAGCTTTTGTAACCTGTGTTATCCTTACAAACCCATATATATCTGTAAAGGTATAATTGTGGGTGAATGAGTTTTGTAATATGGTTCATCTTTTCTTGTTGAATAAATGTTTTCTTCTTTTGTTATAAGTTCATCAGCTGACTCCTGTGACTCTGTTCAGTAGCTACTCTCCACGTATCTAAACAACTAAATAAAAGTTAGGGTTCCACCCTGGGATCAGGCTGGTCCAGGGGTAATCTCAGATGGGATCGTAAGACTGGTCAAAGTCTCCATGAAAGACAACTTGCTGCTCGGATCAGGAAAACAATTGGCCAGCATTTAATAATGGAGGTTGTAGCGATAGACACTTTTGGAGTTTTCTTTAAGAATCAAGGAAAAATGTTTGCATAACTTTTTCTCAGAAGATTTAGTAAGTGAACCATTGCACAGTAGGGTAGATTGAACATGATCCATGGCAGGAAGCTTTCTGGCTCTCTTTTACACTCCTTAATTGTGAAAGAACATGTACAATACCTTATCCTCAGAATAATTTGCAGAGAATAGATTGCCTTCAAAGTGCAGTTACTATTATTATGGAGAGAAGCACAGCAGCCAATTGACGCACAACAGCCCACACATACTAAGTGAACAAGTGACCAATTAATCTGCTTGTGCCTTATATTGATTAAGAGAGAGAAATATTGGCCTGGATAACAAAGATCTTTGCTCTTCGGTTAGTGTCATGGGTTTTTTTTTACACCAGCCTGATAAGGCAGACGGGGCCTTGGTTGAATATCTCATTTGCAATACTCTGGTTGAAGAATTTAGTTGGGTAGTGTTTATTATACTTGCAGATGCGGAGATTTAGAAAGGGAAGTATCAAAATAAGGATAGGAGCTATGGGCAGAATATTGCCGCTGGCGTGCGGGGGTGATATGAGATGATGCCGGGCGTGTGTCCTGACGTCATTTCGATATTGCATTCGGCGGGCGGGTGCTGGAGGTGGCTGTGAGCTCGCCAAACTGTCAACGGCCTATTAGGGCCATTAAGAAGGCAATTTACCTTATTAACCCCACTGCCGGCAAGTGGTGAGCCCAAGTGGCCTTCGCCTTTTCCGGGAAACCTCATCCTTAATTGGCTGCCCCGCGTAAAATGGCAGCTTGCCAATCGGCTCCGCGCCCGCCCCCTGTCCCCGCCCACCATAGGTAAGATTCTACCCCATGACTTGAAGATGGGGAGAGAACTCTATACAAGCATATAAAGAATGTCGGACAGCAAGAGAGCCTGGTCCACCGAGCCTGTGGCCAACTATTGCAACACCTTGTGTATCACAATATAAATGTTCTCCACCCACCACCCCCTCCCCCCAACTCCCCCAAAGCCATGTGATCCCCCAGAAGACGCAAGAAGCTAGATAAAATTAAAATACTGCAGATGCTGGAAATCTGAGATAAAAACAGAAAATGCTGGGAACTGCTCGGAAGAAGAGTCATGTTGGACTTGAAATGTTAACGCTGGGCGAAATTTTACGGCAGCGGGATTTTACGTTCCCGCTGAAGCCAACGGAGTTTAGACTGTCTCGCCGCATTTAACGGCGCCGTCCCCATCCCCGTTCCGACGGGGGCCATCAAATTGCGGCCTCTGCTTCTCTCCCGACGGATGCTGTCACACCTGCTGAGTTTTCCCAGCATTTTCTGTTTTTACTCAAGCTCGATAAAAAAAAAAGGACTCGTTTGGGGCGTGGTGTTGGGGGGAGTTGTGGGGGGGTGGGGGGAAGTCTGGAAGATTCCTCCCTGACTGCTCCCCCACCACTGTACTACCCCACCCCACCGCCCTCCCCTTTCACCCTCAATCCCATGATCAGAAGTAGCCTAGGTGGGGCCCCAATAACCCTACATGGTAGCAACCTTTTGTACAAAGTAATCCCAGCCCCAGCCTGAAGCAGGGCTCGCTTCAACTTGAAGGAATGAATGTTTCGTCCTGGTCCAATCGTCCCCTTCTAATGCCAGCTCTATCTGGAGACTGTGCTCAGTCTTATTGATTTCTACCCCATGATTTGGCAATAACCATCCTCAGGCTTTAGCTTAGGTTCACTTGTATTCATTTAAAAGCAACCTCATTAAAGTTAGCCCGGTTGCTGACAAATCTATTGGCATCTTAAAGGCAACGCGCCTGACAAAGGAATGGACTAATTTAACTGAATCAATAAACAAACTGGAAATCTTGAGGGGCCATGCGGGCTGGATCTTACTCAGTATAATGCTTATTGGAAAGCTGCCATGGGACATGAGGACTGGGAAGCCAAAGCCTTTTATTTATGGAGGCAATGTCCCTTTAACTATTAACTTCACTTTCTGTGGTGGTTCAATCCCAACGTGGCATCGCTTAATCGCTGCTTGATTTATCTTGTCTTCTCCTGTATTTTCAGTTTTTAATGGTGTCTGCTATTATGGCTCTTGTTCCTTTAACTAGTGCCTACAGTTAAAGTTTTTTTTATATTAAGCTGTTCGTATATTAAACGCATGTATTTTTCACACCAGTCATTTCAGTTTTCGATTATTTCACAAGATACATGTCCACTGTGAGTGCAAAATGCTTATTTTTATACAGAGAAATCAAATAGGAGCTATTACAATGCTACAGGGCAATTTTAGCACTGGTATCATAATACATCAAAGGAAGACTGAGCAATTTATACTTATTAGGATCGTAAAATATGTCAGTTTGTACTATACCATAAAGTGTTTTTACAAGTCCAACTTGATTATTTCAAAGCCATGCACCAACATATAAACTCTTAGGTGAGAATCTTTGGCTCGGTGACCGGGGGACGAGGCCCACTCGCTGAGGTGTAAAATTACGCATGGTGATGTCGGGCGTGCGTCCCAACATCACTGCGCGTCATTTAGATTTTCAGTTCGGCCACCGCGCAACCAAGTTGGCTGAGCGCCCGCCGAACTGTCAAAGGCCTGTTAAGGCCATTTAACTAACAATTAAAATAATTACCGGAACTGCCCGTCCAACCTTAAGGTTGGCGGTGGGGGTGGGGGGGGGGGGGGGAGGGGTGCGGTGGGGGGAGGGGGGCAGGTGAAGAGCCCAGGCGGCCTTCACATTTTTCATGGAACCTCATCCACGGGTGGGATGAGGTTCCACGAATGATTTTAAATTTTCTCAAAATTTTTTATCGAAATTAATGCACATGGCCCAGCTCATGTGACAGTTTCACCTGAGGGGACATGTCATAAAAATTTTTTCAACACTTGATTGAATTGTTAGAGCTTAAAACTAATCCCCCTGAGGCAGCTCCGTGCCTCAGGGAGATTTCTGCGCTCTTTCACATGCATGTGCTAAAGAGCGTGCTCCCGACTCAGGGAACTAACCCCCCCACACCCACCCCCCCCCCACCCCCCACCCCCACCCCCACACAGGGAGCGTTCAGCGCTTCCGGGAGTGTGTCACGCTGGGCCGGTCTTAATTGGCCCATCCACATAAAATGGCGGCGCAGACCGGATTGGCTCATGCCCTCCCCCTCACAACCCCTCCAGTGGGGGGGGGGATAATTCTACCCTTGCAGTTTACTTATATACATAATGGGCCATGTTTTATCATAATCTTCCTCTAGCTTCTCATCCAGAGTGCTATAAAACTGAAATAAGCCCATACCTGCAAACTGACTAGATCGGTCTAGATATCAGAGAATTTCCACCGCAGATTCATTACAACATTGGAACTACGGTGGTTGCTGGTTGTCCTTTCATGTCTTGCATCTGAGTCTGAACCATTCCAGATTGCTGGCATATAAAAAAACCCCCAAAAAATCAAAGGGCTTGTATTGCCATAACACCTTATCACATCTCTCTCATGGCCAAAAGGCCTGTTGGCTGAGGGTTAGTTGTCGCCCAAGGCACTGGGAGAATTTCCAAGTTTTTCTTCGAATAATGGCACGACATCTATTCTGTTCATGTGATCATGCAGGCAGGATATCTCATTTAATATCTCATCTGAAAAATGGCTCCTCCAACACTGCAGCATTCTTTCAGTAACAGCATGGTAGTCCCAGAATGGGGCTTGACCCACAGCCTTCTGACTGAGCGATGAGAGCGCTATGTCTGAAGAGAAAAGGGTCAGAAGATCCCCTGTTGGTTCAGCACAGAAATGCCAATTGCTATTGTGCAGCGAAGACATACAGACCTCAAGGATGCCAGGGTTAATGGCTGGTCCACATTTTGACTTAGCTAATCTCAGTCAAGGTGGCGGTTAACAGTTAAAGAGTTTGGCTCAACAGGGTGGAGTAAGGTTGAGAGAAGCCACAGGTTCAGCAACTCCAGCTGGAAAGAGTAAAGTGAACCAATCTTCAACGGGATGTTGATCTTCTATGATCAAACAGCCTCATTACACTCGATGACTGGACTGACATATGAAGAATAGCCACTTGGGTAGAGTGGTGCTGGCACATGTGAGTCAGTACAAGATGCAAGGAGGGAGCTGGACAGTGTACTTGTCCTGTGCTTGTCCTGTGGGCCGAGGGAATTTAACTGAACGATCTTTCTGTGTTCCTACAGTCTTATTGTCCTTTGTTTAAAATCAAATTCAAATTAAATGTTATAAATCCACCAGAGTGTCTTATAGAGGAAACATTCAGTGTCCATATTTAGCTGAAAATGGTGATGTCTATTTCCTGTTTTTTTACCCTCCCTTCCCCTTAGGTTTTAAGGGAGAAAGAGACCATTGGAAAAGTGGCCGATCGATCTGTATAAAAACACACGAGAGTGGCAAGAAGGAAATTGAATTGTTCAGTGCTGCAATCCTGCTTATTCGGAACCCATACAAAGCTCTAATGGCCGAATTCAACCGGAAATATGGAGGACATATCGGCTTTGCTTCTGAAGCTCACTGGCAAGGCAAAGGTATGATCGACGGTGTTATTGTTTTTTTGCTTGTCCTAAGACTGAAGGCCATCAGTAGAGAGGATTAGAGTGTTGGCTCCACCTCATGGTTCAGGTCAAGGTTGAGGACCCATAGTGTAGGACCAGTACCGAACAAGAAAGGAAGACTTGTGCTTATATAACACTTTTCTCAACCACTGGACGTCTCAAAGTACTTTACAGCCAAGAAAGTACTTTTGAAGTGTAGTCACTGTTGTGATTTAGGGAACACGGCAGCCAATTTGCGCACAGCAAGCTCCCACAAGCAGCAATGTGATAATAGCCAGATGATCTGTTTTTGGGATGCTGACTGAGGGACACCGGGGAGAACTCCCCTGCTCATCTTTGAAATAACAGGATCTTTTACACCCACCTGAGCAGGCAGATGGGAGTTTGGCCTGACGTCTATGCTGGACTATCAGCTTTGATTTTTGTGCTCAAGCCTTGCAATGGTTGAAGCTAAGGTTGTTAAGAGTAAACGAAGGCAATTTCCATTTGTGTATCACCTTTCACGCAATGAAACAAAATTTGACACTGAGCTGCATTAAGAGGATATCAGCACAGGTAAGGTAGCTTTCAGGAGCATCTTAAAGGAGGAGAGAAAGGTAGAGAGGTGAAGAGGGTTAGGTGGCAAATTTTGGAACTTGTATAGGGCCTTGGCAATGAAGGTATGGCCACCAGTGATTGAGCGATGAGAATTGCGGATGCTTAGGAGACCAGAATTAGAGGGCAAAGTGAACTCAGAGGATTGGAGAGCCAAGTTACAGAGAGAGTGAGGAAGGAGGCCTTGGAGGGATTTGAAAGCAAAGATGAAACGTTTCACAATCATGATATTGACAGAGTGGGAGCCAGGGTAAGTCAGAAAGCGACGAGGACATGAGGCCCAGCTTGGAATTCAAAAGCCTGAAGGTGGTGAGGTCCCTCTCACTATTGATACAGAGACAGGAAGTGATCAGCTTTAGTTCTTTTCTGGTAAAACAGATTTCAATATCTCCTGGAGTCATTCAATATTTATTGATTTGTTATTTCAGTTCATACTGCAGTGGAGAATTACATCAAAAGGATAAGTTAAAAATCACGCTGATTAAAAGTAAGATTTCGATGATCCCCATTGCTTCAGCCACTGAACTATAAAAATTACTCCAACTGTTCAGTTTGCAAAACTGGAAAAGTCATCTCTCTCCCAGCACTCTGCTGTTGAAGCTTTGAAATGATGTGTGCGTGTGGTCCTTGGACCAGCAGCATATAATCAGCATGAAATCAGTATGAGTGCAGCTTGTGTCCATGTTCAGTATGAGTACTCAGCAGCAGTCACTTAAAAACTAAGGGTATTGCTGTGTATGATTAACATATTTTGATTATGACTGTAAATATAGATTTTAAAATATTGTTGATTAAAGGTCAATGTTATGACTTCTTATAATTAGTTCATAATTCCTCCCCACTCAAAAGTTGAAACTTTAGTCCAAGAATATATTATTTTTCTGCCTTGTTATCAGGATTCCAAATGATATTGTTTTTGAACTGAATCTTCAGCCATCATCTTCAGTCTATGCCAAGAACTCCGTTTCCTCACTACCTCAATTCCATCCCTCTTCCCAGCTGCTATTTCAGGTTGAGCCAGACTGTACTCAACCATCGCACCTTTTTCCCCTTCAACTTCTGACCCCAGAGCCTCTCCATCGTGAGGACGATCAAGCCGCAACTCTTGCTGCACCCCTGCCTCAACTAATCTGCTGCTGAAACCCTCATCCACGCCATGACCCACCTTCAGGCTCGGAAATCCTAATGCTCTCCTGGCCACGGCTGTGGCTGTGAAATTTTTCTTCCCAAACGGTTGCTGAATGGGACAACTTTTCGCTGCCCTGATTGGCTTCAGTACCCAGAATGGCCATCCTGTCAGAATGCTCCAATTGGCTAATCGGGGACACCCATGGACATGCTCGTGTGAAGGCAGTTTGAACGCACTTCAGTGCGCGTGTGGCGTAATGGGGTTTACTGTTTGGAGAAAAACATTACCCCTTGAAAAGCAAATGAGAGGAGCTGTTTGTGGAAAAAAAATGGCCTTGTAGGAATTTGCTTGGGTAAAATAGAAACCACCTACTGTCCACCCTTCCATAGTGCACAAGCTCATTCAAAACTCTACTGCACATACCCTATCTCACACCATCCCAGTCACCTATCACCTTGCTGACCAACAATGGCTCCTGTCACCTGCCTTAAACTTCTCATCTGCACCTTCAAAGTCCTTCAAGGCCTCACCCCCCCACTGACCAACCCCCCCACCCCCCGCCCTATCTCTGTAACCTTTCGCAGCCCCACCTACAAAAAGAAGGAAGAACGACTTGCATTTTTATAGTACCTTTCACATCCTTCAGATGTTGCAATGTTGTAAAAACCCATCTGGTTCACTAATTCCCCTTAGGGAAGGAAATCTGCCTCCCTTACCTGGTCTGGCCTACATGTGACTCCAGACCCACAGCAATGTGGTTGACTCTTAACTATCCTCTGAAATGACCTAGCAAGCCCACCTTGCTTTGCAAGCAAGCAAGCATGTTTGAAGTCTAATCACTACTATAATCTCGAAAACACAGCAACTAATTTGTGCACAGCAAGCTCTCGCAAGTGGCAATGTGATAATGACCATATAATCTGTTCTTTAGCAATGTTGGTTGAGGGATAAATATAGAATGCCCTATCTTATCCTCGAAATGATGCTGTGGAAGTTTTTACCTGAGAGAGAAGGCAGGGCCTGACCTTTGACCATTGCCGACCTTTTGGCAGTAATGGAGCATAATTGTTTTTCCTTTATTCTTTCATGGGATGTGGGCGTCGCTGGCAAGGCCAGAATTTGTTGTCCATCCCTAAAAGCCCTTGACCGAGTGACTTGCTAGGCCATTTCAGAGGACAGTTAGGAGTCAACCACGTTGCTGGAGGTTTGGATTCACATGTAGGCCGGACCAGGTAAGGACAGCAAGTTTCCTTCCCTAAGGGGCATTAGTGAACCGGATGGGTTTTTATAACAGTCGATAATAATTGTCATGGTCACCATTACTGAGACTAGCTTTACAGTCAAGATTTATTAATTGAATTTAAATTCCACCAGCTGGCGTGGTTGGATTTGAACCCATGTCCCCAGAGCATTAGCCTAGGCCCCTGGATTACTAGTCCAGTGACATTGCCACCATGCCACTATCTCTCCTCCTTTCCCTACCCCACCCCTCCATTTAAGTGGACGACAATCGCATTCCTCCCAGCTGTGGTTTGACTCTGAGCCATCAGTACTCAGTTCAAGCAGAGCTTGCGTAGGTTAGGTATATTAGAACAGATAATGTTTCTGGGCCTCCTTGGAATTGGCTATATTGAGATTACCCTGCTTCCACCCACCCCCCACCCCCCCCCTCCACCCCGCCCCCCCATCCACCTGCAACTCACTCCCCGCTGGAAGAGCATCCCTCCCTGTGCAGGCGACAGATTCCATTGTCCAGCTTTTGCTTGCTCCAGGGCTTCACAGGCTGGAAGTGTGAAACCACAACTAATGTGTATAGTAAACTGTCACTGGATTCTGAATGTTCTCCACTTAAGGCTTTGAGGCTTTGTTGTTCTATACATTACCATGGTAGCCTCGTGGGTGTGCAAGAACAGCATTTATTGGGGCTGGTCTAACGTTTAAGATCAGTCAAATTCAGCTGTCATAGAAGTATTTTTATCTCATGTAGCAATTGATGCTCAGATCATATGTATTTGCTCAAGTATAATTTTCATCCAAAAATCCTTTTCAAGTGTGACTCGGGTATTTACTGGAATAAGCAGGCGAAGTTAGTATTAAAATCATTAGAACATGGGCTTGCCAAGTTCTGCTTTTCTCTAAAACAAAAACAGAATAACCTGGAAAAACACAGCAGGTCTGGCAGCATCGGCTGCCAGTCATGAGGACTCGAAACGTCAACTCTTTTCTTCTCCACCGATGCTGCCAGACCTGCTGAGTTTTTCCAGGTAATTCTGTTTTTGTTTTGGATTTCCAGCATCCACAGTTTTTTTTGTTTTTATCTCTGTTTTTCTCTACCTTGAAGTAAATGACCACATAACACTTTGTATAAACCTTAAGAAACTACTAGGAAACCCAGACATTCCCTATCAGCCAATGTTCCCTCTAAGCTCCACCTTCAACACCTCTTTGTCCTTTTGTCTGTGGCATCTTTTGGTTATCTCCACCAATCACTGGCCCTCTATCCAGCTCTACTTGTCCCACCACCCCCTTAAACCAGCTTATATTTCAGCTCTTTTCTATTTTCACTTAGTTCGGTTGAAGGGTCATTCAGACTCGAAACGTTAACTGTGTCCCTCTCCGCAGATGCTGCCAGACCTGCTGAGTTTTTCCAGGTATTTTTGTTTTTGTTCCCTCTAAGCTGTGCAGGTATGTGACCTCACAGTCATCGGGAATGTGCAGCATTCCCTTTAAGAGGCTGTGCAACAAACTGACAGCAAAGAGCTAACGGTAGTTGGAGGGAACATTGCTGGCAGGGTGAACAACCTTCCTGGACTTTGTGGGATCATCCCATATTTAGACTGGCTGTACCGTGTCCCTGGTTGTTTGCAACTCGCCTGCTTATCCCATACTTGAGATATTCGAGCACTCTGCTCTCCTCTTCGATCAGCCTGAAAAGATCCAGCAGCAACCCCCCCCCCCCCGACCCCAATGAGGCCCCTGTGCCCCCAAACCCCTGACCACTCAAACACCCTCAACACACTCCCAACCGCCAACCCCCAACACCCCTGTCCCCCCCCAAACCCCCTTAAACCCCACTGCCCCCACCCACCCCTGCCCACCCCACCCCTGAGTACCATCCCACCCATAGGCCTGCTCTCGCAGTTCTGGGAGCATCCTCCCCCACCACCGATGCCAAGGTGTCCCCTAAACATTTCGCTGGGAGCTGGTCACCCTGATCGCGGGAGACTGGTGTCACCATCATGGTTGAATTGGGACAGTCTGGTCAGAACGTAAGAAGTAAGAGCAGGAATAGGCCATTCAGCTCCTCGAGCCTGCTCATCGGACATCATGGCTGACCTGATCCATTCAGTTTGGTTTGAGTGATGGCGCTTTGAGCTCCACTGATGCCCCAGGCGATGAATGTACAGCCACCATGTGGTGCAGATTAGGTCAGTCAGGGAAGATTGCAAAGTCACTGCTTTAGCTGAATTCCACCAGGGAGGTCATGGAATGTTACAGTTGGACTCAGCTCCTCCTCGCCACTCCCTTCCATGGTGAACAAGGAGCAAGGAGGTCAACCAGGGTTTCCACACCCAGTTGTTACCCACAGACCCCTGGCCACCTTGGCTGATGAGGTTTTCCCACTTTCCTACAGCAGTTCAATAAGGCACAAGCACTTGAAGAATGATCACTTAGACAAGGTCGGGGAAGGCTACCTTACATAGGACATAAGGTCACACCTGTGGAGCTGTATTTCAAGTTGAGTCAGGGACGGCAGGAGTGTAGGTATCCTAATGTCGGCTGTTGCTCATTGGTAGCAGTCTTGTTTCTGAAGGTTGTGGCTTCAGGCCCCACTCCAGGACTTGAGCACAAAAATCCAGGCTGACACTGCAGTGCAGCACTAATGAAATTCCACACTGGATGTCTTTTAAGTAAGATGTATAACCGAAGCTCTGTCCAGATATAAAAAATCCCATGACACTATCTCAAAGATGATCGAAGCAGTTTGATTTCCTGGCCAGCAGTTAGCCCTCAACCAACATCACTAAAACAGATGAAGCGATCATTATCTTATTCCTGTTTGTGGAGCTTGCTGTGTGCAAATTGGCTGCCACGTTTCCTACATTGCAACAGTGACTACACTTCAGAAGTACTTTGAGATGTCCTGAGGTCACAAAAGTGACTATATGACGCAAGTCGTTCATTTTTTTTAGTGGTTATGTTATGAGACTAACAACCCCAAAGGTTACGAGTTCAAACTAGGGCAAGAGGTGAATTTGAATTCAATAAATCTGGTCATTTGTTGATTAATATCAAAAACTGACCTGTCACCCCTGCCTGATCTGACGAGTATGTAACTCCAGTCCTACAGTGTGTGGCTTTCTTGTAACATAGTCTGGATAACTGATGATAGGCACTAAATACATAAGAAATAGGAACAGGAGTAGACAATTCAGTCCATCGAGTCTACTCCAGCACTCAATACGATCATGGCTGATCTTCTGCCCCAAACCACTTTCCTGTGCACACCTCTTATCCCTTCATTCCAAAAAGAGATCAAAAATCTGTTTATCCCAGCCGTAAATATATTCAACAATGGAGCATCCACAACCTTTTGGGTCGAGAATTCCGAAGATTCACAACTCTTTGAGTGAAGAAATTCCTCCTCATCTCAGCCCGAAATAATTGACCCCCTTATCCTGAAGCTGTGCCTGCTTGTTTTAGATTCCCCAGCCAGAGGAAATAACCTCTCAGTGTCTACCCTGCCAGGGTAGATTCTGAAGCCCCTTCAGAGTCTTGTATGTTTCAGTGAGATCAACTCTCATTCTTCTAAACTCCAGGGAGTATAGGCCCAGTTTACTCAGTCTCTCCTCATAGGACAGCCCCCTCATCCCACAAACCAACCTAATGAAGCAGTGAACTAATAAACACTGCCTTGGCAGTATTGTCGACATAGAATCTTAGGCATAGAGGGGTTCCGTTATCATATTTGTGCTCAGTTACATCAGTCCTCTTCTCCCTGTTTCTGCTTTCATCCCAAATTCTTCCTGTTTTTCCGGACCTGACACCAAAGCTGAGAGGCAAATACTTGGCATATTGCAGCCCTCCTCCCCAAATTCTCCTTAGCTGTGTGAGGAGATTTCAGAGCCTCCAATTGACGGCTCTGCATTCAATATGGGTCAAGTTGGGAACTGAAGAAAGTGGGATATATTTAAGTTGACATAGTGACACTGAGTGACCAACAAGCTTTGAAATGAAAAGGCGCCTGTTTAAAACCAGGGTTAAAAAAAAAACGGGTGAAATATGCTGGGTATAGGAAGGGGAGTGGAAGGTGACATACAAAACAACAACTTGCATTTATATAGAGCATTTAATGTAGTAAAACACCCTGAGGCACATCATGGGAGTGTTATCGAATAAAAATTTGACACCCAACCACATAAGGAGATATTAAGACACACCATCTCCAGTGGGAGGTTGTGGTCCAGTGGGTAGCTCCTGTTTCGAGTCCCACTCCAGGACTTGATGGCCATGTGTTCATCACGTGACCGAACAGGTTGTTTGTCAACCTGTAAATCCTTCCAGTATGAGCAGCAGAGTCTCCTGGTCAGCCATGCTTGATGCAGACTGGTGCCCCTCTGGCTTCAGTCTAGTGACCTGTTGTGGAAGTTGATGTAAGCATGTACTTTGTCTGCCTTGTGTGACACAGGGAGCTGTCTTTGCTGAAATTGTGATTGGGGAATATTTTCTATAAAAAGTATTTGCTGCCAAGGCTACATCCGGAATGTAGGCTCTCGCATTTTGATAGCTCAATTCCATCTTCTCACTTGATCCCATTGCTTACCAGAAACGCATCTAATTATCTTTTGCTTCCCACTTATCCTGTCTGCTTTAAATATCTAGTTTGGAGAGAGAGTGGTGTAGTGGTAATGTCAGTGGACTAATAATTTCGAGACCCAGGCAACACTCTGGGCAGCTGATGGAATTTAAGTTCATTTATTATTTAAAAACCCAGAATTGAAAGCTACGATGGAATTGTACAAGATTTGCTGTAGCAGGTGGAAAAAGAATGTTTTACCCATGGGCCGCAATGGCGGCTTCTCACACCGTATCATCCCATTCCACCGCATTAATTATGCATTCCCGGGAAACACGGCGTTTCGATGGAGAGTGGGATCTCGTTCGCCTGCCATGCCATCATCTCTCCGTTCCCTCACGCCAGGCGGCATATTTAAAGTGCATCCGCGCACACAGCTCTCAGTGCTTCCAGCCCAGGACTGCTACACTGAAGACATGACCCCATCGTAAGGCATGAAGACTGCAGCCCCCAGGTTTAATGACGTGTTCCTCGAGCACCTTTCTGCCACAGTGGAGGCTCTTTGTGATGTCCTCTACCCCTGCTCTGGCCACAGGAAGGGCAGCAACATCACTGATGCAGCATGAGAAGAGGTGGCAGCGGTGGTCAGCACCAATGCCTTGCAAAAGAGGACAGCCACCCAGTGCCGCAACAGGATGAGTGATCTCATCCGTTCCGCCAGGGTAAGTCACTCTTCTCATCACTTTCAACTCACACACTCACAAACCCATCACACATCCACAGGGATCTCACACCTCAAGGGGCAACACCATTAACTCTCACACACACCCTCACATCTCCACCAGGCTCATATCCTCTGGAGCTCACATCCTCATCCTGTCCATGGCTCCGCTCACCACACAAACATTCCACGCACTAATTATCTCTACCTTGGTTCATAGGGAGCTCTGCCAAGCAACCGACGCCCTCAACCAGCCAGTCCCTCAGCTCCATCTATGCCCTCACTTCCAGCAAATAGGACTCCTCATCGATTGAAGAGCTGGAAATCAGCAGCCTGGAAGACCCATCACAGCGCTTACCCACACCCTCCTCCAGTGCAGAGACACACATCTCGGTGGGACCTAGATCTAGAGCAGGCTTGGGTTTGCAATCTGGTGGTCATTGCACGGATACGTGTCTGCAGCAGCAGGATGCAGCTTCAGCCCGACTCCCCAGCACTCGGAGGACTTCTGGGGAAGAGGCATCTGTGAGGTTCGAGTCGGATGACAAGCTTCTGGATTTGGCCTTCCAACTCATCCTGGAGAGTCAGCAGAAGACGGTGGAACATGACGCAGAGCTGTTGCAAGCCCTCAAGAGAGTGGCACGCGAGTCGGAAGAGTGCATCCGCCTGTTCCCTGACGAAGTGGTGCCCACATGTCCGTGTATGGAGGTCTCCATGGGGAGGATGGCGGACGCCATGGAGACCCTGGTCCAGCAGAGCGTGGATATGTGTGCAGACCTGCACTTCATCACAGAAGCCATGGGTGTCAATACGAGAGGGAAACGGGGCATCTCGATGTCCCCCCAGCTGCTCCCCCCACCTCAAGGATTCAGGCCGGGGCCCTCGGGTACCCGAAGGGAGGAGGAGCGGCAGCTGGACACCCCTGGGTCATCCATTCAGGAATCTCAGAGGCTGTCCCCTCCCTCCGAGTCCCCTTTGCCTGTGAGCCCCTCAACCTCATCCTCTGTCACCGCGGAGGGAGCAGCTGGTCCAATTGAGGACAGCCAAAGCAAGCCGGAGCTCCCAAGGCCCCGGCTCTCTGAGGACCCACACTGAAGGCATCAGAGGCAACGTGGCCAACCATTGCACCGGCTGTCTCCACCCCTGTTGTCGATATCAGGGCAGAAGTCTCAGACGTTCAAAAGTTAAGAAATTGTGATCACAATTGGTTGCACGGGTGAACACGTTTTTGTCACTTTACAACCTGAAAATAGATTCGCTTTCACTGAATAATGTGTAATGATGTCTTTCAGCTTCATTAACAGGCTTCACGAGTCCTCCCATTGCATTTGAATTGGGGGAAGGTCGATTTTAATATGATGGGATCTGGCCAAAGTGGACTGGGAGCAGCTACTTGTAGGAAAATCTACAACAGAGCAGTGGGAGTCATTCAAAAAGGAAAGAGAGTGAGAGTGCAGGGCCAACATGTTCCGGTAAAGGTGAAAGATGGGACCAATAATTCCAGTGAACTCTGGATGTCGAGGGATGTACAGGATTGGATAAGGGAATAAACGGAAGCTTATGGTAGATACCAAGGGCTCAAAGCAGCGGGAGCCCTAGAGGAGGATAGAAAGTGCCGGGGGTTACTTAAAAAAAAAAATTAGGAGAGCGAAAGTGGGTATGAGAAAACTGGCGAGTAAAATAAAGGAAAACCCAAAGGCATTTTATAAGTATATTAGGGGCTAGAGGATAACCAGGGAAAGAGTAGGGCCCATTAGGGACCAAAGTTGCAATCTGTGTGAGGATTTGGAAGATGTAGGTGAGGTGTAAATGAGTACTTTGCATTTGTATTCACTATAGAGAAGGATGATGTAGGTTTAGAAATCAGAGAGGGGGACTGAGATATACTTGAACAAAGCAGCATTGAAAGGTAAGAGGTATTAGTGGTTTTAGCAGGCTTAAAAGTAGATAAATTCCCAGGCTAAGATGAGATGTATCCCAGGCTGCTGTGAGAGGCAAGGGAGGAGATGGCAGGGGCCCTAACATTAATTTTCAAATCCTCTCTGGCCACAGAAGAGGTGCCAGAGAACTGGAGGACAGCTCATACTGTAGGGATGACCAAGGGAACTATAGGCCAGTGAGTCTAACATCAGTGGTAGGGAAACTTTTGGAAAAAATTCTGAGGGACAGAATTAATCTCCACTTGGAGAGGCAAGGATTAATCAAGGATAGTCAGCATGGCTTTGTCACGGGGAGATCAGGTCTAACAAATTTGATTGAATTTTTCGAGGAAGTGACTAGGGGTGCAGATGAGGGTAGTACAGTTGATGTAGTCTACATGGACTTCAGTAAGACTTTTGACAAGGTCTCACATGGGAGCCTGGTCAGGAAGGTAAGAGCGCATGGGATTCAGGGCAATTTGGCAAATTGGATCCAAAATTGGCTTAGAGGCAGGAGGTAGAGGTTGTTTTTGTGACTGGAAGCCTATGTCCAGTTGCACACCACAGGGTTTGGTGCTGGATCCCTTGCTGTTTGTAGTGTACATTAATGATCTAGACATGAATGTAGGAGGTATGATCAGTAAATTCACAGATGACACAAAAATGGGTGGTGTGGTAAATAGCGAGGAGAAAAGCCCTAGACTATAGGATGATATGGACGTGTTGGACAGGTGGGCAGAACAGTGGCAAATAGAATTTAATCCTGAAAAGTGTGAGGTGATGCATTTTGGGAGGACTAACAAGGTAAAGGAATACACAATGAATGGTAGGACCCCAGGAAGTACAGAGGATCAGAGGGACCTTGGTGTACATGTCCATAGAACCTTGAGGGCAGCAGGATAGGTAGATAAGGTGATTAAGAAAGCATATGGGATACTTGCCTTTATTAGTCGAGGCATTGAATACAAGAGCAGGGAGGTAATGATGGAACTGTATAAAATGTAAGTTAGGCCACAGCTGGAGCACTGTGTGCATTTCTGGTTGTCACACTATAGGAAGGATGTGTTTGCACTAGAGAGGGTGCAGAGGAAGTTCACCAGGATGCTGCTTGGGCTGGAGTGTTCCAGCTATGAAGAGAGATTAGATAGGCTGGGGTTGTTTTTCTTAGGGCAGAGAAGGCTGAAGGGGGGACCTGATGGAGGTATAAAAAATTATGAGGGGCTTAGATAGGGTAGATAGGAAGAAACTTTTCCCCTTAGTGGAGGGGTCAATAACCAGGGGGCATTGATTTAAGGAAGGAGCAGGAGGTTTAGAGTGGATTTAAGGAAATATTTTCCACCCAAAGGGTGGGGGGCATCTGGAACTCACTGCCTGAAAGGGTGGTAGAGGTGGGAACCTTCACAACATTTAAGAAGTATTTAGTTGAACATTTGAAATGTCATAGCATACAGGGCTACGGGTCAAGTGCTGAAAAATGGGATCAGTGTAGATAGGGTCTTGATAATCAGCGTGGACATAATGGGCCGAAGGGCCTCTATCCATGCTGTAAAGCTCTATGACCCTATGACTCAAACACAACTGGACCTTCCTCTCCACCCCCTCAACCATCATCCATCGCGAGCATCAGCGGTGACTTTCCACCTTCCATGAGCTACTTTGTGGTGGAGCCACGTCCATGAGAATCCACCCAGCGTGCCATGGACACTCCTCCAGTATCCCACTGCTGCCGGGCCCCAGCATCTTCTGCTGCTCGGATGTCCGCGATGTGAGCAAGACCCTGGCAGTAAGTCCCCACTTCTGCACGTGACACTTGCCAGGATATGTTCTGCACTGGTGTGTTTTCTCACCCATGTGGGAGGAATGATTCCAGCAGGCTATCCTGATAATGATATGCAGGTGTATTACAATGAGGTTCCTGATGTCCAATGGTGGGAAACGTGGCCTGCCATTGACGGGCAGAGTGGACGATTCACAACACAACGTTGTGAAACCGATTTTTTGCCTCCTCGCCATATCATCCACTCATGCCACCAAACACGCCAGGCGTCAGCGGGCATGGAAAATTTCGCCCCTCGGGCGCGCAGCTGCCAGACTGAAAGTCCGAATGACGGGCCATGATGTCGGAACGCTCGCCCGATGTCACCCCGCGTCATTTTACGCGTCAGTGAGTGGGCCCCGCCCCCCCGCTCGCCGACCGGAAGATACAGCCCCTGGCCTGGCCTACAAGTGACTCCGGACCCACAGCAGTGCGGCTTACTCTTCACTGCTCTCAGAAATGGCCAGGCAGGCCACTCAGTTCAGGGGCAATTAGGGATGGACAACAAATGCCAGGGACGCCCACATACTATGATAAGAATAAAGAAAAAAAGTCAATCTCTTAACCCCAGAATGAAAGATTTCTGTCTTTTTATTTTTAGCCTCGACTTCCTAACATTTTAAATGGTGTCACCGGGATCTGAAACAGTCAAATCCCCTCATAATTTTGAAAACTTCAATTTGGTTAACCCCAAGTTCTCCCATTTCCGCTTCCTTAACCTTTTCCTTAACCTTTTCCTCACACCTTAAATTTCTGAAACCCAGGGCGATCGTTAATCACCGGAACAAAGGATGCCTGAGAAACCTCAGTGAGTGCACAGGCCTGTTTTATTTTTAGATAGCTATAACATTTAGGAAAACATACTTGTCACCTCCCAGAGTATTTGTGGAATTGTAAGAAACTCAAAATGATTAACGTTGTTACCACTGCCAAATGAAGGAGAAACATGCCCGGGGCTTCCTTTCCCTTGTTAGATTTGAACAAGGCCACAGTGATTCCGTTTTCTTTGTCCTGATTTATTTCTAAGGGATCTAGCAGAAATGAAGACTTAATAGCTACAATTCCCAGGATCCCAGCGCTGCTTTGAGAAATTGCCTCCACGCAACTGTTCTTCCTCCACCTCAATAAGCCATCGCTTCAGAATAATTATCCGCTTCCAGATTCATTCAGACGGCATCACCGGGGTGGGGGTGGTAACAAACTGCCCATGGAGGGGAATTCACCGGCACCCAATAAGATCATTAAAAAAAATGGGAGCAGGAGTAGGCCATTCAGCCCCTCAAGCCTGCTAGGCCATTCAGTAAGATCATGACAGATGTCCTTCCTCAATTCCACTCTACTACTCTATCCCCCGTAACCCTAGATACCTTATTGTCCAAAATCTTCGCAATCTCAGACATGAATATTCTCAATCACTGGGCATCCACAGCTCTCTGGGGTAGAGAATTCCAAAGATTCACAACCCTCTGAGGGAAGAAATTTCTCCTCATCTCAGTCCTAAATGACCTACCCTTTATCCTGATAATGCCCCCTAGTTCTAGGGCTCCCCAGCCAGGGGAACCAGCCTCTCATCATCAATCCTGTCACGGCCTCTAAGAATCGTACACACTTCAATGAGATCACCTCTTATTCTACTAAACTCCAGAGAATATAGGCCCATTCTAATCAAACTTTTCTCAAAGGACAGCCCATCCTAATGGTGCACTTACCTTATTGCAGAGCTGACAGTATTAGGTCAAGCCTCAATGCCACAGTTGTAAGTTAAGTATTAAAAAACTCAAAAGAAGAAATGGTTTCCCTCAGGAGATAGTTGCATATCCTTGCACTGTTGTTCCTGTCCAGAATATAGGTGATTTGGAAATTCCTCCTTCGATCACACTGGGAGACTACACTGTGGTGAGCGACTGGGATACACTTTACACACATGATTTGGAATAATCCTCCACTCACTACATTACCCTGGAGAATTAACCTCGCTTTTCTGGGGGCAGGCTGCAGTAGTTTCATTCGAGAGTCCTGTTCGCTGTAGCTCGTAGAGATTTTGTTCAACAAGGCTCCATTCGCTGTGTGAAGGGACAGTTTGTCGTAAGATTAACTCTTGGCTGTATGTCGTGGCGTAAGTCCTGTCCCTTCTCCAACTCATAGTCTGACATATTGGGCTGGACTTTCACCCTCAAGGTGGGTAACGGGAGTTAGGACAAATTCTCGGGAAGGGGGGTGTTGGGTGCGTGGGCTGCCGGGGGTGGGGGTGGTGGTGGTGGTGGTGGGTGCAGGTTGCAGTTGAGCCAGCTGACCTGAGAAAAAAATTCAGAGGCAGCCATGGGCTGCCGGATGCAGAGGTGGGCTGTTTAAAAGGCACACCCCAGTGCTGTGGGACTTCATCATGTTATAATTAAAACAGAAAGGCCCTCCAACCCTCACCCCCACCCTCCATACACTCTCCATCCATGCCACCTCATGCCCACCCCCCATATGGCACTTCCATGCCCGTTCACCCACTCCACACTCTGTAGAACTAATGAACCCTAAAGTGACAATAGGATGTGTTTATAAAAAGCTTAAAAAATCATTCATTCAGTGATAACTATCCACTTTCTTAAAAGAAGCTCCATTTACCACAGCCCAATAAAAGTGTCAATCATCCAGACCCTTTAAAGTATCAACAATAGAAATTGAAAGTGCTTGAAAACCTCTTTATCTTGTGTAAATAAACATTGTGAAATTGACAGCATAAATCAGAGAGCCAGAGCTGTCAATCAGGTTCAGGTCTTTTAGTTCTCTAATGGATGTCTGGGCTCACAGCCAAGAATACATAATGAGGGTTGGCTAAGAGTCCAGAAATCCATTAGCCTGTTGAAAGACTCGGGCTATAGTAAAAAGGGATTTTTTTAAGAAAGTGAAAAGTTATCAATGAATTACGTTTTTAAAAGGGGCTTTATTGACATATAGAAACATAGAAACATTGGACTCAGGAGCAGGAGCAGGAGTAGGCAATTTGACCCTTTCAGCCTGCTCCACCATTCAATAAGATCATTTCTGATCTGTTTATGGTCTCAACTCCACTTTCCTGTCTGCCCCCCATAACCTTCGACTCCCTTATCTATCCAAAATCTGCCTAACTCTGGCCTGAATAAATTTAATGACCCAGCCTCCACTGCTTTCTGAGGCAGAGAATTCCACTAATGACCCTCTGAGAGAAAAACTTTCTCCTCATCTCAGTCTTAAATGGGAGACTCCTAATTTTTTAAACTATGTCCCCTTGATCTAGACTCCCCCCACAAGGGAAAACATCCCCTCAGTATCCACTCTATCTCGTCCCCTCAAGATCTTATATGTTTCAAGAAGATCACCTCTCATCCTTCTGAATTCCAATGGGCATAGGCCCAACCTGTTCAACCATTTTTCATAAGATAAGTCCCTTATCCCAGGAATGAGTCGAGTTAATCTTCTCTGAACTGTTTCTAATGCAATTATATCCTTTTCAAAACAAGGTGGCCAAAACTGTACACAGTATTCTAGATGTGGTCTTACCAATGTCCTGTAAACTGTAGTAAAACTTCCCTACCTTTATATTCCATTCCCTTTACAATAAATGACAACATTCCATTTGTCTTCCTAATCACTTGCTGTACCTGCATATTAACTTCTTATGGTTCATTTACCAAGATTCTGAGATCCCTTTGTACCACCAAGTTCTGCAATCTCTCTCCATTACATAGTACACTGGTTTTCCATTCTCCCTGCCAAAGAGGACAAGCTCACATTTTCCCACATTATACTCCATCTGCCAAATTTGTGCCCACTCATTTAATCTATCTATATCCCTTTGCAGGTTCTCTACCTCCTCTTGACAACATACCTTCCTACATATCTTGGTGTCATTGGCAAATTTAGCTACTCAGTCCCTTCACCCATGTCATTTACATAGATGGTAAATAGTTAAGGCCCCTGCCCTGGTGGCTATGGCACCCTACTAAGTACAGCTTGCGAACCCAACCTGTTGAAACTCATTGGCTGACACAGTGGACAGTGTCGGGAGATAGGAAATCCTGGCTCAATCATGTCTACGCAGTGGGTAAGGCCAAGTGCTCGCTTTGCCTGCACATGCTAGTTTTGTGGCTCCCTCATCGGTGGAACTTCGTCAGACGTAGGGGAAGCCAGGACTTGAAAAATATTTCACCTTCTAATGACTGTAGGTGCAGTATCTATTGTTTTGTCCTTTCCTTCTTACACATGCCCAATTTTAATTGTGCCACTGTTAGCAGCTGTGTCCTTATCTCTGGAATTCCTTTCCTAAACCTCTCCACCTCTCTCTCTTCCTTTAAGACGCTCCTGAAAAACCTACCTCTTTAACTAAGCTTTTGGCCACCTCTTTTATGTGACTCAGTGTAATATTTTGTTTAATAACATCCCCATGAAGTGCCTTGGGGCACTTTACAATGTCCAGGTTCCATATAGATGCAAGTTATTGTTGCTGCTGCTGACGCTGTGAGACCTGCTTTACAACATAAACCATTGGAAATTAAACCTCGCCAGGAGCCAAGAACTACTTTTGCTTCGAATGTCAGCTTAGCTGAAAGCAAAATACTGCGAATGCTGGAAACCTGAAACAAAAACAGAAAATGCTGGAGCTGGAGAAGAGTCATAAGGACTCGAAACATTAGCTCTGTTTTTTTCTCTCCGCAGATGCTGTTAGTTTTTCCAGCATTTTCTGCTTTTGTTGTCAGCTCAGCTCAGTTGGTAGCGCTCTCACCACTGAGTCAAAGAGTTCAAGACCCGTTCAAGGAACTGAGCAGAAGGAAGTGTTCCATTGTTGGAGATGCCATTCTTGCGATGATCTTTAACTCTAGCCCTGTTTGCCTACTCAGCTGGGTAAAAAGGGTGTGAGACTTCTGTTCAAAGAAAGACAGATAGTTCTTCTGTTGTTCCAGAAAACAATCATCCCTCAACTATTACTTCCACAAAAAAAGTGGGTAATCTGGCCATTAAATCATTAACTTTGCTGTGCTCAAGTTGGTTGTCACATTTCCATAAGTTACAACAGTGACAGCACTGCGAAGTATTGCATTGGTTGTGAAGCACTTTGGGACATCCTGAGGTTTTATATGAATGCAAGTTTTCTTATGATTTGGTGGCTACCGGTAGCTCTCTAGGCATCATCTTTATGTGAGACTGATTAGGTGAGAGCAGACTACTCCATGAGGCTCTTCCCCATCCTAGCTGAACCTGAACCTGAAACTGTCTTCTCTCAGCCTCTACAGAAATTTATTCCAACAGTGACAATGTAGTGACCTGGTCAAGCCAAGCCTTCCTTTTCTCAACTTCCTTCACCCAGTGACACTAAAGTGATTTACATACGAACATACGAATTAGGAGCAGGAGTAGGCCACTCGGCCCCTTGAGCCTGCTCCGCCATTCAATAAGATCATGGTTGATCTGATTTTAACCTCATATTCCCGCCTAACCCCGATAACTTTTCACCCCCTTGCTTATCAAGAATCTATGTACCTCTGCCTTTAAGATAGTCAAAAACCTTGCCTCAATCACCTTTTAAGGAAGAGATTTCAAAGCCTCACAACCCGCTGAGTGAGAAACCTTTTCCTCATTACTGTCCTAAATGGGTGACCCCTTATTTTGAAACAGTGACCCCAAGTTCTAGATTCTCCCAAAGGAGGAAACATCCTCTCCACATCCACCCTGTCTCGACCCCTCAGATCTTACATGTTTTTATCAAGGCACTTCCTATTCTTCTAAACTCCAGCGAATACAAGCCTAGCCTGTCTAGCCTTTCCTCATAAAATAACCCACCCATTCCTGGTATTAATCTAATAAACCTTCTCTGAACTGTTTCTAATGTATTTACATCTTTCCTTAAATAAGGAGACTATACTGCACACAGTACTCCAGATGTGGTCTCACCAATGCCCTGTATAACTGAAGCTTAATCTCCCTACTCTTGTATTTAACTCCCCTTGCAATAAACAATAACATTCTATTAGCTTTGCTAATTACTTGCTGCATGCACACTAACCTTTTGTGATTCATTCACTAGGACACCCAGATCCCACAGCATTTCAGAGCTCTGCAATCTCTCACTATTTAGATAACATGCCTCTTTTTGTATTCATCCTGCGAAATGGACAACCTCACATTTTCCCACATTATACTCCATTTGCCAGACCTTTGCCCATTCACCTAACCTGTCTATTTTTTTTTGTTAGCCTCCTTATGTCCTCTTCACAACTCACTTTCCTACCTACCTTTGTGTCATCAGCAGATTTAGCAACCATACGATCGGTCCCTTCATCTATATCATTTATGCAAATTGTAAAGAGTTGAGACCCCTGCACTGATCCCTGTGGCAAACCACTCATCACATCCTGCCAATCAGAAAATGAGTCATTTATACCTACTCTCTGTTTCCTGTTAGCTATCCATGCCAATATGTTACCACCTACATCATTGAGCTTTTATTTTCCGCAGTAACCTTTGATGTGACACCTTATCAGGTGCCTTCTGAAAATCTAAGTACAGCACACCCACTAGTTCCCCTTTATCCACAGCAGCTGTTACTACTTCAAAGAACTCCAATAAATCAGTTAAACATGATTTCCCTTTCATAAAGCCATGCTGACCCTGCCTGATTACCTTGAATTTATCTATGTACTCTCTTATAACATCTTTAATAATAGCTTCTGACAATTTCCCTATGATAGATGTTAAGCTAACTGGCCTGTAGTTTCTCGCTTTCTGTCTCCCTCCCTTTTTGAATAAAGAAGTTACATTAGCTATTTTCCAGTCTAATGGACCCTTCCCCGAATCTAGTGAATGTTATAAAATTGAAACCAACGCAGCAACTATCTCACTGGACACTTCTTTTAAGACCCTAGGATGAAATCTCTCAAGACCCAGGGACTTGTCAAACCACAGTTCCAACAATTTGCTAAGTACCACTTCCCTGGTGATTGTAATTTTCTTGAGTTCCTCCCCCCCTCCTAATTCCTGATTTACAGCTAGTTCTGGGATGTTGCTTGCATCGGTCTTCACTATAGAGGATACAAAACACCTGTTCAATTAATCTGCCATCTTCTTATTTTCCATTACTAATTCCCCAGACTTACTTTCTATAGGATCAACACTCACTTTGTTAAATATCTCCTTAAATGTCTGCCACTGGATCTCTATCCCTTAACCTAAATTGCCAGTTCACTTTTGCTAGCTGTTTTCATGCCCTTATAATTGTCCTTATTTAAGTTTAAAATACTAGTCTTAGACCCAGTCTTCTCTCCCTCAAACGGAATGTAAGATTCAATCAGATTATGATCACTGTTACCTAAGGGCACCTTCACAATGAGGTCACTAATTAATCCTAATTCATTGCACAATACCAGGTCCAGTGTAACCTGGTTGGCTCCAGAACATGCTGATCTAAGAAATTATCCCTAAAACAGTCTATGAATTTGTCACCTATGCTATCTTTGCCCATATGATTGATCCAGTCTATATGTAGATTAAAATGCCCCATGATAATCATACCTTTCTGGCAAGCTCCCACTATTCCTTTTTTTGATACATGTGCTACTATGTGATAGCTGTTAGGGGGCCTGTACACCACTCCCACAAGCGACTTCTTGCCTTTATCATTCCTCATCTCTACCCAAACCGCTTCTATGTCCTGCACTTAGGCCATCCCTCCCTATTATGTTAATATCGCCTTTAATTAACAGAGCCTCTCCTCCACCTTTTCCTAACTCCCTATCCTTCCTAAAAGTCACATACCCTTCAATGTCCAGATCCTGATCTACCCCATCTGTAGTCATGTCTCTGTAATGGCTATTAGATTGTACTTATTTATCTCTATTTGCACTATCAATTCATCTGTTTTGTTTTGAATACTACGTGCATTCAGATACAGAATCTTAAGTTTGGTCTTTTTATTATTTTTGTAACCTCTAGCCTGAAACTGTTCCCTCTCAAGAGTACATCAAGAACTAGAGGGCACAGATTCAAAATAAAGGGCAAAACAAGGAAATGTGATGTGAGGAAAAATTCTTTCACCCAAAGGGTGATTGGAGTCTGGAATGAACTTCCTGAGAGGGTGGTGGAGGCAGGTTCGATCGAGGTATTCAGAAGAGAGTTGGATTGCTATCTGAAAAGAAAGAATGTGAAAGGTTACGGAGATAAGGCAGGGGAGTGAGAATTAGGTAGATTGCTCTTTCAGAGAGCCAATGCAGACTCAATGGGCCGAATGGCACTGTAAAGATTCTGTGATCCATTGGCTTACTTTTCAGCATGTACTCTCTGTCCCTTCCTGGCATGGTCTGTTTATCATTTCCCAAATTAATACCTTCCTCTCTTACCTTGTCTCTACTTTAATTTACCACATTCCCACATTTGATTCCTTGTCCCCATGATTTAGTCTAAAGCCCTTTCTACTTCCCTAATTATGCTGTTAGCAAGATCATTCGTCCCAGCATTGGTCAGGTGTGGACCGTCCCAATGGTACAGCCCCCACTTTCCCAAGTACTGGTGCCACTGCTCAACGAACCAGATCCCACTTCTCCCACACCAGTCTTTGAGCCACACATTCATATCTCTAATCTTATTTGCCTATGCAATTTGCACGTGGCTCAGGTAATAATCCAGAGATTATTACCTTTGAGGCTCTGCTTCTTGCTTTGCTACCTAACTTCTCATACTGACTATGCAGAATCTCTTTGCTTGTCCTACCTATGTCATTGGTAGCTACACAGACCATGACAACTGGATCCTAACCCTCCCACTGCAAGCTCCTCTCCAGCCCTGAGCAGATGTCCTGAACCCTGGCACCAGGCAGGTAACACAACCTTCTGGACTCTTGCTCTTTGCTGCAGAGAACAGTGTCAATCACCCTCACTATATTCTCCCATACTGCTGCTACATTTCTGTTTGCTCCCCCTGCTTGAATGCTTCTTTTACCATGGTGTCATAGCCAGCCTGCTCATCCACCTTGCAGACCTCGCTTTCATCCACACAGTTTGTGAGCACCTCAATTCTGTTTGATAATTGCAAATTCTCCACTATTGTCTGCTCGGTCCCATTACCTGCCTCACTCATGGCCACATCCTCCTGTCCCTCACTGCTGACCAAAACAGACGACCCCATTCTAAGAGGTGTGACCGTCTTCTGGAACAAAGTGTCCAGCTATATCCCACCCTTCCTTATGTTGTGCAGCGTCTGCGGTCCAGCTTCCAGACCAATATTCCTGATCTGGAATTCCCCTAGCTGCTTATACTTTCTGCAGATGTGTTTGTCCTGGATCACCTTGTCATCCAAAAGTCCCACATTCCACAGCTGCAACATAACAGCTGTCCTGTCATTGTTACTTAGTTAATTTAATTTTATTACTTTCTTAATTCCTACATATGCTGTGCTTATTAAATGCTAATACCACTGACAACTAAAAGTTACACATTTCTTAGTGTAGTTATGTGTCTTAGGTGTGTAAAATTAAAATGAAATAATTGAAGTAAAGTATTAGTTCTATTTTATTGATAGATCTACCTTAACTCCTGTGTCCTAAGCTGGCTATCAACACACTGATCCTAACACTAAGCATTTGCCAGCTAATCAATTTAATATCAACCATGTGAGACCACAAATGGAATATTGTGTGCGGTTTTGGTTTCCTTATCTGAGGAAGGATGTTCTTGCTATAGAGGGAGTGCAGCGAAGGTTTACCTGACTGATTCCTGGGATGGCGGGACTGACAATGAGGAGAGATTGAGATGGTTAGGATTATATTCGCTGGAGTTCAGAAGAATGAGGGGAGAATCTCTATAAAATTCTAACAGGACTAGACAGGGTAGATGCAGGAAGGATGTTCCCAATTTTGGGGGAGTCCAGAACCAGGGATCACAGTCTGAGGATACAGGGTAGATCATTTAGGACTGAGATGAGGAGAAATTTCTTCACCCAGAGAGTGGTGAACCTGTGGAATTCACAAAAAGTAGTTGAGGCCAAAACATTGTATGTTTTCAAGAAGGAGTTAGATATAGCTCTTTGGGCGAAAGGGATCAAAGGGTATGTGGAGAAAGCGGGAGCAGACTATTGAATTGGATGATCAGCCATGATCATGATGAATGGCGGAGCAGGCTCGAAGGGCCAAATGGCCTACTCCTGCTCCTATTTTCTATGTTTCTATGTTTCCATGCTATTTTAAACCCTACAAACAGAGTTAGTCTTAACCACTTACTAGATACATACCAGATATTCACCAAACAACAATTCTTCTCCAATCTATCAAATTGCTTCTTTGCTGTGACATCACTATTTGTTTCCTCACACTGTTTTCAATCTGCTGACTGCCTATATGAGAAGCCCCCAACTGGAATTAAATGCCCTTCCCACGGGGTGGGTATTTGGTAGCGTATTTAATCGGGTTCTGGTTGGTGGACGGGGTCTCCACTGCCTCCCTACCAGTGGACCAATTAAGTCCGTGGTGAGAAGGCTCGTGGATGGCCTCCCCACCTCACCACCAATTGAGGCCCTTAAGTTGGGCAATTAATGCCCACTTGCGGGCCTTATCCCACTGGTATTGACCCACCGATGGACGTAGGATTTGCCATACTCATAAGCACACCCTGCCAAGATTGTTTGCAGGCTTCTAGGGGTGGGGTGATGGGGAGGTGTGGTAAGGACCTCGTTCAAAAGCACCTTGTGCCTGACTGAGGGATCTAGCATTGGGAAGAGGGAGAGCCCGCTGAGAGCCCTCCCTGCCCTTGTTAGTGACACCCTTCCACCACCCCATGATCCCCCTCCTGCCATCACTCGACTGTGGCCTGGGCCCCTCGTGATCCTGGGCTTCTGGTGGATGTATTACTGGCAGTAGCCACCACTCCCCGGTGGCACTGCTGAGCAATGAAGAGCAGCTGGCCCCTGATTGGCCAGAGGCTCTCAGCAGGCGGGACTTCTGCTCTGGGGGTCCTTGAATCTGGGGAAGGCCTGAGTGGCACTTAAGTGGCAGGCTTTCCTGAAAGTAGGCAACATGGGGCTCTGATGAGAACCTCCTGTCATCTCAAGTTGATTCTACTCGCCCCCACATCTGAGAACAGCTAGCGCAGCTCAGATCGAACATAGCACTTCCCTGAGGTCTATGCCGCAGGGCACTTGTCCAGTGAGATATAGCTTCATCTTACATTTACTTAACTGCTATGAATGATTGAACAGGACATGTCAGAATTCTTTCAGATGTATGTCTGTGGGTCCAAGAATAGTTTGCAAAACATATAAAAGAATATAACTCTTGGAGTTTTTTTTTTAAACAACAGAAACTTGCATTTATATAGCACCTTTGACACAGTGAAACATTTCAAGGGGCTTCACAGGAATGTTGTTGTTGTAGGGGGACCGAGTTGTACTATTAATGATAGAGTTGATCTGCAGACAATTCTTGGGTGGAAACTTCAAGTTAATTTACAATATATTCAGCAGCAACAACACGTGTGTTTTCAACTCCAACTCAAACCCTATGCTGGCTGCTGAGGTAGCCCGCACTACTCTCCTATTAGTTACTACAGATCATGTGATCTTCCTTAACGAGTATTATTCTTAAAGATACATATGCACTAAATAAAACCATAATTACTACATCCCTCCCCCTTTAACTCAGCTATACATATTATATTTACAAGTACATATTTTTCAAGACAACATAATATTTACACTGGGTAAGGAATTTACAAGTTCAGTCTTTCAGGTGGTTTCCTGGTACGTGTGGAATGTCGCAGCTCCCCAAGTTCAGATTCTTTGTCAGGAACCTCCTCTTCCAGAGTTGCCTGAACATCAGGTGCTTCAATGGGCACCTGTAGTTCTGTATCCTCAACTCTTACAGAGACATCAGACATGATTTGCTTTTATCAGACATGTCAGTCATGGGTTGAGTATCTTCAACAGGAAATGCAGACCCGGTCATGGTCACTGGTGGAACCATATCTTGATGATTTGTCCCTCTCTTCCTTAAATGGCCCACATCTTTACAGATGATCTAGCCTTCCACCTCCTCATGGTAAGATAGAGGTCCAATCAGCACATCTATTTGACCCGGTAACCACTTTGGGCCTTCCCTGAAGTTTTTTACGTATACCAGCTCTACCACAGTAAATTTCCTCTCACAACTATGCCAGTCGTGTCTAGTTTACTTGGCTTCCTTGACTCCTTTCCACCTTCCCCCTAAGTTTGGCATTATTAAGCTCAATCTCTTCCTGAGGTGGGGTTTCCACAATAACTCTGCAGGTGTGACACCTGTTGTTGTGTGAGGGGTAGTCCCCTAATGAAAAAGAAAGCGTGCTAGCTTGGTTACCAAGGAATCCCCAGTTAGCTTTTTCAAGCTTGTCTTGAATGTTTGAACTGCCCTTTCAGCCAGTCCATTTGAGGAAGGGTGGGTACGGTACAGTTTTCACATGAGTGTTACCATTGAGGCTGATAAACCGTTGAAACTCAGCACTCGTAAATGCCGTGCCATTAATGGAAATGACTACTTCTGGTAGTCCGTGAATGGCAAAACTCTGACGTAGTTTCTCAATTGTAGCACCCAGCTTTGGTGACTTCACCTCATATGCATCCAACCATTTTGAATGGGCATCGGCAATGAGCAGAAACATTGTTCCCAGGAAAGGTCCAATGTAGTTAATGTGTAACCGCACCCAGGGTCTACCTGGCCACTCCCATGGGTGAAATGGAGCTACCATTGGCAACTTTAGCAGTTGCTGACATTGCACACAGTGCTTTACTAAACTCTCTATTTCACCATCCAAACCAGGCCTCCATAGATAGCTGCGTGCTGTGGCCTTCATTCAGGAAATTCCTGGATGGGCACTATGTAGCTCAATTAAAAGTGGCTCCCTTCCCTTTGGAGGAACTATCACTCACGCTCCCCACAATAAGATGCCGTCCTGACTGGTTATATCATGTCTTCTGTTGAAGTACGGTTTCATTTCATCAGATACGGGCTTCAGTGACCAATCATGTAGCATTTGTTCTCATACTTGAGGTAGGATTAGGTCCCAACTTGTCCAGTCTCTGACCTGTTGAGCACATACCGGTGAGGAATCTAAGAAATTTAACAGTAAAACAAGTTCCTGTGGAACTGGGACATGCTCATCATTTCCTTGCAAAGGCAAATGACTAAGGGCGTTGGTGTTTGCGATTTGATTTCCAGGCCTGTGTATGAAAATGTATGCATATGCTGCCAGAATTAAGGCCCTATTAGCATTCCTGTATCTCCTTTCTACGTGCCTTCTTCTTTCCAGTGCAGGCTTTAATCTTGGCCTTCTTTTTGACTTCACTATTGGCCAGACTTCTCTCAGATGCAAACTGAACCAGTATGAGCTCAGTGGCTGAGTCTCCTAACATTTCATTATCTGTCTGCATCTTGGAAAATTCGGTGACTATTGCTTCCAAAGCCTCTTTGGCTTCATTTAACTTCAGCTTCACCATCTCTTTTTTGTATTTGTTTGCTGCCTGCTGGAAAACTGAACATTGTTGGGTCTTCTCTGCCAACTCATTCTTCAGTTTGTTCAGAAAAGTGCTGAATTCTTTTCACACTTTTCCATGGGTACAAACTTTGACCTGAGGGAATCTTGCTGTGTGTGAAGGTCTTTCAACAGGTTTTCTTTTTCCCTTCGAAGGTTGCTCACCTCTCGAACTCTCATCAAGCAGGTTTTCTTTGAGTTCCTTCTGCTGATCTTCCAGGTTTTGGCTTAAGGGAGCCTGCATTTCTTCAGGTTGTTGAGTCCTTACACACTCCTTTTTCAAAACAGGAATGCTTCCAGCTTCCTTTTGGGATCCCAGTGGCCAATCAAGGTTGATTTCCCTTAGCTAATTTCGCTCTAGAAGACATGGTCCTCTGCTTCTCAATACCATCACCGATAGCTTTGCCAATTGGCTTCCATAATTAACGGTTAATCTGCTTATACCTTTTACTTCTGTCTTCACCTGTATACATTTTTAGCTTGACCGCTGTTTGTTCTGAGCCTAATTGATGTTCACTTTATTCAAATATCTGAAGGTATGTTCCCCTGTTACTGTAGTGGAAGCTCTCATGTCCACTTCCATTCTAACGGGTTTGCCATTTACTTTCACTGTGACAAATATTGGTTCTGTCTTTCCAACTTTCAGATTAAACAATGAGTAAATGTCTGAATTTGTTGTTTCAGGCTCTTCTACATTATAGATTTCATTGGGCTTCTTCTTTTGTCTACAAGCCTGCTTGAATCTTTCTGTGACAAAAGTAGCATTCGATTTTTTTAAACAGCCAATCGCTAAAAGACGGCTTCTATTAAAACTATTCTTCGATTTCGGTGCTAATTATTTTTCTTTATCCTTTGGATAGTGCGGGCTCTTTCCCGCTTCTCGGCAGAGCCTTGCTTTCTCGTACCACTTTCGGTTGAGGTTTCCCTCCTGATGTGGAGGATGATGCCATTTTGCGCACCCTGTATTGTTTTTGAATCTCTTGCCGCACTTTCCATGGCCAGCGCTATCTCTAGCCCCTTCTTGAAATCCAGATTCACTTTGGACCATAATCTTTTCTGAATAATGTCTCCCTCACATCGTACATTAAACAATCTCTGAGCATGTCGTTCAGAGTCATACCAAACTCACAATATCCAGGTAGCTGCTTCAAATTTACCATGTAGCATGCTGTTGTCTCACCTGGGGCTCTATTTACCGAATTAAACCTGAACCTCTGCATCATGGCAGAGGGCTTGGGTTGAAAATGACCCTTCACAAGGTCCACCAATTCATCAAAATGTTTTGAATCTGGGGCACTGGTTGCCATCAAACTTCAATCAAATCATAGGTTTTGCTCCTGCAAGCACTCAAGAGGATCGCTCTCCTCTTCTCTTCTCCCATAATCTCGTTTGCTTGAAAAAAAGGTGAGGCATTCTATTTATTAAGACCAATTGTCTGTGGCTGGTTCAAAAGGATCAGTTCTCCCAAACTGTGGCATTTTGAGAGAGAATAACTTCTTCAATTCTAACAGAGCTTGCTACTTACAATCACTGTGTGAGGTACTGTGCCGATTTCTATTTAACTTGATTTCTTCTGTTCAATCCTGTTTTATCCTTTTTGCCAGTTTGTTGTATGGTGGGCGAGTTGTACTATTAGTGATAGAGTTGATCTACAGACACTTCTTGGGTGAAAATTTTAACTTTATTTACAATATACTCAGCAGCAACCACACGTGACCTTTCAACTCCAACTCAAAGCTACACTGGCTGCTAAGGTAGCCCGCACTACTTATCTGTTGATTACTATAGATCATGTGATCTTCCTTCACAAGTATTATTCTTAAAGGTACATTACACACTAAATAAAATCATAATTACTACAGCTGCCAAACAAAATTTGACACTGGGCCAGGCAAAAGGATGTTAGGACAGAGCTTAACTGGCCCATGAGGTAAGTTTAAGGAGCATCGTAAAGGAGGACAGAGAAGTAGAGGCAAGGCAGAGAGGTTGAAACATAGAAGATCCTGAGGGGACTTGACAATGTGGATATGGAGAGGATGTTCCCTCTTCTGGAAAAATCTAGAACTATGGGTCACTGCTTAACAATTAGGGGTCGGCAATTTAAAACAAAGATGAGGCAATTTTTTTCATTCTGATAGTCATGAGCCTTTGGAACTCTCTTCCTGAAAATGCAGTGGAAGCAGAGTCTTTGGATATTTTTAAGGCAGAGGTGGATAGATTCTTGGTAAGCAAGGGGATGATAGATTATTGGGGGTGGGCAGGATGCAGAATTCAGGTTACTATCAGATCAGCCATGTTCTTATTAAATCGCAGATCAGGCACGAGGGGCTGAATGGCCTACTCCTGCTCCTTGTCCGTATGTTTAGAGAGGGAATTCCAGAGCTTATGGCCCGGCAAGCTGAAGGCATGGCTGTCAATGTTGGAGCAATGAAAATCTGGAATGTTCAACCTTTTCTGTGTTTTCAGTGCAGTGGCACATCCCTCAGTGTCCAAACAGCTTTCATCGTAAAAGCTCAACTGGTTTCAGAGAGGGTTCCACCCTGCCCAGCTAAAAGTAGCAACCAAACAATTATTTGCTTACTTGCGTAATTAATGCCGCTTATAATTGATGGCTTATTAGATAACTAAACTGAGGGCCTTAGCTCCCAGGTTTCTTTAGGGGGAACAGGCAGCTTTGCTGAATGCTTTATCTGCAGCACACAGCTAAGGGGAGAGCAAATAAAAGTGACTGCTGAGAAACATCAGCCTCAAGATTTACGGAGACACAAATCAGCTGTGATCTGACCGCTGCTTATGGACATGTTGTAAAATTTGAGGAGATTAAGCTGCGTTGGAAGACGTAAATCACATCCGTGCTTGAATTAAGAGCCCCTTGGTACACATTTAGAATGCTGCAGTGCGGTGAAAGCAGAGTCTCTGTGGAGCTCTGTCACAACATGACACCAGGGAGTAACGACACTTTTCCCCTTGAAGTGTCCGCAGCCTTTGCTTTGCCTCACACTGTGCTGCCAACCTGTTGCCACTTCTCCTCCTGGGGAAAAAAAAACACTTCAAGCATTGATTGCAATGCTAATGAGAAACCAATGGTGGCCCCTTGGCCTATCTGTTTTCACCCTGAGCAAGACCACTTGCCTGCTGCCTCACCTTCCTAACTCTGGTCATGGACAAAAGACAAAAAAAAATGAAGCGATTCTCTTTAGCTGTAACTTCCTGCTTGCTCCCCAATTTTTTCAATCTCCTTTTTAAATTCCTGTTGCTCATCCCCTCTTTATTTCATTCCAGCACACTGTGGCTGTCCACATTTTTCTCTTACTCTTTTAGACAGCCTTCCTGCGTCACTCTTTATCTCCGTCCCTCCATCTGCTCTCTGCCCTGTATTTCTTGTATTCCATGTACGGCTTTCGCACATGTTGTTGCATTAATGTACTAAATTCAGAGCGCATACATTATATAAGGCCTACATGGTACACAGTGAATTGGCAGCTAATATAGCAAGGGTTGGTACAGTCAGGAAAAGGTGTAGCTCAGAATTGGAAAAGAAAGGCCACATGCATGGGTGAGAGAGAAACTGGAAAGGAGTGGGCTGAGATTTCAGGAGTGGGGCAAGATAAAGAGTGAGGCAGCAAGGCTGGGAGTGGGCAGAATGTAGGGCCTGGGATGAGAGAGAATGCAGAACTATGGCAGTTGCCTGGTCTGAGAGGGAGAGGTTTGGCTTGGGGACAGTCAGGGACCAGGTTGTGGTGAATATTTAGTGAAAGTTTAATGGCCTTCTTGAGGCTTTAGCAAGGCTAACTAAAGGGGCAATTAAAGTTTTGGGGGATGAATGCAGTGAGAGCAAGGACCCAGCACAGGATAGTAAAATAGCTCAATGAAGGCACAACAGAGATCACTCACGAGCAACATGATTGGCCAAGCATGTAGCAACATGGAGACACAAAGAGGAACAGACTGCCGGAGGGACAATGTGGGGAGGAGGGGCAATGTGTGGAGGAGGAGGGGCAGGGAGCTGGAGCTGGTGTGCTTTTGAAACTCATGTAAGGAAAGGAGTCCAGCTGGGGACTCACTGAGAGGGAGAAAAGGGATTCAGCAGAACTGGAGCATGTGGAGTGGCAGAACAGAGACTGAGATAGACCTGGGACAGGGTCCAGGACAGGATGGAGGTTTGGCAGACTGAGTACAATAACCAAAAGTGATAGGCGATGGAGAGGGGAAATGGAGAAATGTAATGAGAATAGACTGAAGTAGAATGAGAATATACTATAACGAGGCTGTTGTTATGGCACAGTGGATTGTAAATGCCGAGCTGCTTAAAGCATAGAAGGAAACTTGAAACAGCTGCCAAAACAGTTTTGGCAATTTGTATAGTATGCAGAGCAGTTCTGAAATCAGGAAATGATTTCCCCGACTACTTGTGATGATTTTATAGCCAAGTAGACATTTATTAAAAATATACAGGAAAAAATAAACACAATTACATTTAAACACAAGAATGACTTCACACAGCAAATAGCACTTTGAAACATTTCCATAAATCTTAACTTCACTATCCCCAGGGCTAACCTTTCACTTTTCTCTTCAGCAGCTATCCTTGTAGGTTTTAAAATATATAGAAGTCCAGTAATTTTACCACATAGTGCCTTTTCCCTGGGTTGTCCTCTGAGGCCGACAGCAACTGGTTCTTTCAGCCTGGCCTTGTTCATGCTGACTTTGGGGAGTTCTGACCAGCTACCCTGCTGTCTTCTGCGAGATTTCAGCAGCTACCCCTTCACATAGACTTCAGTATTTCTTTAAATGCATTCCTTCCCTTTGATCTCTCTATTGTTTCAACCAGTCTCTTCAAACAATTTTCCTTCCCAGAATTGATTAAATTGTTCTTTAATTTACTCTTAGACTTGTTAAACAAACTTACCCTATCTTTACCTCACTTCCTTACACATTTTTATAACCTGCAAATGTCACCCTTTGAACGAAAACAGCTCAATTCAACTTATTCCTGTTATTGCTTTATGTAAAACTCTGATTGAAGTTCCTCTTGGTTCATTAATATATCAAAACCGCTTCTTATTGTTGACTTTAGACCCTTTAGACTCTAACTTTTAATCCAATTAACGCCTGACTTCCAGTACATAAGGAAATATGCCAGGGTTATTACCAGAAGAAAAATATTACAATTTCTTGTTTCCTTGACACCTCCCACCATTTTTTAAGAAATTGAACTGTCATAATTCAAAAAGACGGTTTCATTTTCTTAACCTTTTACCTAGTAATTACTACTTATCTCCATACACTATACTATTACATTATAAGATGCATGCATTAACATGATAATACACCCAAGGTTTCAGCAAAAATAGAGTCTATTTCGGACCTTTTTCCCCCAGATTTCACATGTCCAACCCTCTTTACACCTTAAATCCTTGATAATGCATCTGCAATTAGATTATCACATCCAGCCGCATGTATAACTTGCAAGTTAAATGGTTGTAACAATAGACTGCATTGAAACAGTCTCGCATTCCAATTTCGAAACCTTTCCAAAAATCTTAACGGGTTATGGTCAGTGTAAAAAAGTTGTTTCAGATGAATTGTCAGCAACATAAATTTCAAAATGTTGCAATGCCAGTGACAAACTCAGTGTTTCCTTCTCAACAGAGAGAATGTTGTCAATGAATGTTTAACTTCTTTGAGAAATATCCCGCAGGCTTTTCAAAACCAGCATCATCTTCCTGCAACAATACAGCACCAATACCCACATCACTTGCATCAAAAGCCAATTTAAACTGCTTGACATAATTTGGTGTCACTAAAACTGGCACGGCTGTCAACACAGCTTTCAGATTTTGAATGCAATTTGACAGTCCGATGTCTAGATGAACTCTTGTTCTTTTTTCAAGAGTTCAGTTAATAGAGCAGACACAGTGCTAAAATTTGGCATGAACTTCCGATAAAAACCACTCATGCCCAGAAATCATAAAGCTTCCCTTTCGCCTTGATTTTTACATCTCCTGGGGCTATCTTATCATGTTCAACAGTGAGCTTAAATATGGGACTGGTGCTTTCGCAAATTCACTCTTAGCCAAGTTCACCATCAACTTAGCTTCTTGTAGATGATCGAATTGTTCTCCCAGATGCTGTAAGTGCTCCTCCCATGTTTGACTGATTACCACCAGATCATCAATGTACACAGCAAAGTGACTCAGTCCAGCAATAACCTTATTTGTTAGTCTCTGGAAGGTTGATGGTGCATTTTTCATACCAAACAGCATGACTTTGAACTGATAGAGCCCACCTGGTGTTACAAAAGCTGGGACCTCTTTCACCCTTTTCAATAGAGGTACTTACCAATATCCTTTCAGCAAGTCAGCAAGTCAATCTTTGTGTTCCATCCGGCATCAGCACCAACACAATAGGTGAACTCCAATTGCTGCAACTCAACTCCATAATGTTACCCTTGAGCATAAATTCAATTTCTTTTTGCATTTGTGATAATTTTACTGGATTCAACCAAAAGGACTTTGTTTGATTGGAACAGAATTCCCCACATCTACATCATGTACAGCTACCTTTGTTTTTCCCAATTTATCCCCACAGATATCTCTGTGCTACTGCAATAGCTCTCTGAAGTCACTTCGATTCTTATCTGGAAGGTAACTCGGTATTTCATTCAGATTCTTAAGCACTTTTTCATTGTCCAATTGAATTTGAGGAAAATCAATTTCAGAATCTTCCATCCCTACTTCCTCTTCCTGATTCATCACGACTAATATTTCTTCTTTTGGTTATCGTCCCTATCGAAGTAGTTTTTGAGCATATTTCTATGACATACCCTCTGGGTTTTTCTTCCATCTGGAGTTCTTATTAAATTATTCACTTCACATAATTTATTTCCAATTTGGGATGGCCCACTAAACCTGGCTTATAATGGTTTGCCTGATACTGGCAACAAAACTATTACTTTTTCCCCAGCTACAAAGCTACAAGTCTTTGTCTTCCTATCTGCTTCTGCCTTCATCACCTGCTGTGATATTTGTAAGTGCTCGTTAGCTAATTCATATGCTCTGTTCAATCTTTCCCTGAACTTCGATACCTAGTCCAAGAGTGTGGTTTCTGAATTCTCACTCACCAACCTCTCGTGAATTACCTTGAGCAGTCCTCTCACTTCATTCTCCTCCATCCTCTCTTCCTGAACAGTCTCACCAAAGATAGTATCAGTTAATTGCACCTCAGCCTCTTTGCCCCATCTTCTAGGCTCCTCCTCCTGTCTCAACTTATGGGTCTGCAATCGTGTTTCCACACAATCTGTTCCTTCCAGGATGTTCCTTCTGCAATACTTCTGCGGATTGCTTTTCCACAGGCTGTTAAACTACAGTAGGCATCACCAACATCTGTGACCCAGCTGTATAATTTCCTAAAATAAACTGAACCCCTGAAGTAGGCAATTTCTCCACTACTCTTACAATCACTTCACTTGTTTTCAAGCCACTTTTCAAATTAACCTTACACAATGGCATACTCTTTGTTTCTCGATGAATTCCCCTTATTAATACCTTTTCCTGCAAAACTCCCCCTGAACAGCAAATATCACTATCCCACAACATTAAGGATTGACCCAACTCTGTGCCCTTTAAAATTTGTATATCTTTGCCAACTCCACCTTGTACACACGAAAAGACTTTTCCCTCACATGTGAAGTTTTTTAATATGTCTGCAACCCGCCTTTCAACATTCCTTTGAATAGGATGTGAACCTATTTTCACATCTTTGGTTAATACTTGTGCTTGCTTTTCTGCTTGGCCCAAACCTACCGGTTTGCCTTGTTCTAAAGCCTCTGACTTTACTGTACCTTTCGCAGTCTCTATTAATCCAAAAGGTCTCCCATGTAACCCCCAGCATGTGGACTTCATATGGCCAACCTTATTACAACAAAAACATGAAAGCTTCCTTGCATCTCTTCCACTCTCAGCGTCCTCCTTCCTAGTCTGAGATGAAATCTCCTTAGAACCTCCAGCTGTTCCTTCTCTTCCCTGACTACCTACCTTCCTCTCACCTTCCCATTTTCTATCCTTTTCAGATTTCAAGGGGTGTCAAAAGAAAGGTTTTGATTTATGGACCAGCTTATAATCATCTGCTATCGCTGCTGCCTGCCCATGTTCCTCCACATGGGTCCTTGCTGATGAAGGAAGTGAATCTTTAAAATTCTTCCAGAAGAATTATTTTTCTCAGGACTTCATAGGTTCCTTCTATTTTTAATACCCTGATCCACCTGTCAAAATTACTTTATTTGACTCTTTCAAACTCGCTATGAATCAGTCCAGGCTGTTTTCACACATTTCAAAAATCCTCTCTGTATGCCTTTGGAACCAATTTCTAGGCACTCAAAATAGCCCTCTTCAATGTATCATATTCCCCAGATGTTCCATCTGACAGCAATGCTTATAACTCATTAGCTCTACCTACTAACTTAGCCTCTAAAAGCAATGTCCAAATTTCTTTTGGCCATTTCATCTGTTTAGCTACCTTCTCAAATGAGATAAAGAATGCTTCAACATCTCTTTCTTCAAACTTTGGAAAAGCTTGTACAAATTTAAACATCCCCACTGGGTTCTGATCTGGAAATAAGTCATTCCTCACCTTCTGGGTGTCTATTTGTTAATTGCCAGCATTTTAAGCTGGAATTCTCTGTCTCTCCCTTTTTCTCTTTCCTCCTTTTCTAACCTCATCATTTCTAATTCCCTTCCCTATTTTTTTTCTTTCCATTCTCTGAACTTTTTTCTCTCCTGCCTTTCTGCCTGTTCCCTTTACAATGTCCATTCCCTTTCCTTTTCCTCCAATCCGACATTTTTCATTTGCAACTGAATTTGAGCCCGTTGTGATGACTCACCCCTTGAAGAACTTGGTCTCTCGGGTATTCCTTCCAACTTCAAATGCTGTGCTATCCCTTCAATTAAATCTGATTTCCTTACCCCTGCAGGTAACCCTAATTGTAACTTATCTGCCAATTCCATTAACTTAACTTCAGTTACCTTTTGTAAACCAACCAAGGTTAGAACTTCAACTCCCAGACGACTGCCAAAGCCATATTGCAGTCTCCCACTTTAAAACTTCACAATACCACTCCTGGTTCACCCTCCCCTTTATTGCCTTTAAATTCACCAATTCCAAGCCAATCAAAGACATTATTCTTTTGATTGTTTTTAATCGATCATGGGATGGTGGCTGTCGCTGGCTAGGCAAGCATTTATTGCCCATCCTTAATTGCCCTCGTTTAGAGGGCATTTTTAAGCACCAACCACATTGCTGTGGATTTGGAGTTACACATAGGCCAAACCAGGTGCAGATGGCAGATTTCTGAAAGGACATTAGTGAACCAGATGGGTTTTTACAACAATTGGCAATGGTTTCATGGCCACTGTCAGACTTTTAATTCCAGACTTTGTTTAATTGAATTCAAATTTCACTATCTGCCATGGTAGGATTCAAACCCGGGCCCCCAGAGCATTACCCTGGGTCTCTGGAATACTAGTCCAGTGACAATACCACTCTGTCACTACCTACCCTTAATATCCCACAAAGAGCCCCCAATTGTGTTATGTCATGGCAGATGGTAAATGCCAAGCTGCTCAAATCCCAGAGGGAAACTTGAAGCAGCTGCCAAAATGATTTTTGCAATTTGTATAGTATGAGATGTTATGAAATCAGGAAATGATGTCCCGGACTGCTTGTGATGATTTTATAGTAAAATAAACATTTATTAAATGAATAAAGAAGAAAAAACACAATTACGTTTAAACACAAGAATGGCTTTACACAGTGGACAGTATTTTAAAGCAGTTCCATAAATCTTAACCTCACTGCCCCCAAAGCTAACCTTTCCCTTTTCTGTTCAGCAACTATCCTTACGTTTGTTAAAATCTGCGGATGTCCAGTAATTTTACTGCACAGTGCCTTTTCCTTGGGTTGTCCTCTGACGCTGATAGCAACTGGTTCTTTCAGCCTGGTCTTGTTCACACTGACTTTGTGGAGTTCTGATCAGCTATCCTACTGTTTTCTGCAAGATTTCAGCAGCTACCCCTTCACATAGACTTCAGTATTTCCTTAAATGTGTTCCTTTCCTTTGATCTCTCTATTGTCTCAGCCAGTCTCTTCAGAAATGCTTTCTTCCCAGAATTGATTAAATTGTTCTTTACTTTATCTCTTAGGCTTGTAAAAACAAACTTACCCTATCTTTACCCCACTTCCTTACACATTTGTACAACCTGCATATATCACGCTTTGAACTAAAGCAACCCAATTCAAACTATTCCTGTTATAGCTTTGTGTAAAACTCTGATTGAGGTTCCTCTTGGTTCATTAATATAGCAAAACCACTTCTTACTGTTGACTTTAGACCCTTGCCATCACTCTAGCTCTTAACCCAATTAAACCCTGACTTCAAGTATATCAGGAGATATGCCAGGGTTATTACCAGAAGAAAAATATTACAATTTCTTGTTTTCTTGACACTTTAATGAGAAACAGGTGAAGTGCAATGACAATGGATTGTAACGAGAATGGATTGAAATGTTCTTTCAGACCATCGGCTGCTGCTGGTCATGTGTTTGAACACATGGTTAACATTGGCCAATCAGCAGTACTAAAGTATCATTACAATGTTACAACCACAACATTTTTATTAAATAGCTTTATGAAGAAGATTGCTGGTCATGTTGGTAGCTTGGTTGTCTCTGAAGCAGAGCTGAGATACATAATCTATGCTGACACTTCAGAATGTGCTATATTGTTGTAAGTGTAGTCTTTCAGATATGACAATTGAGTTCCCGTTCTTCCATTCCTGTAGTTCAGTTGAACATAAAAGATCCCATTGCATTTTTCAAGGAAGAGCAGTGAGTTCTCCTGGTATTCTGGCCAACATTCACCTTAAAACACCCCAAAAATGGGATAGCTGGCCTATATTACAACAGTAACCATACCTCAGAAGTGTTTCATTGGCTGTACAGGATTTTTAGGACATACTGAGGTTGTGAAAGGCACTAACTAAACCCAATTTATTTCCTTGTCAGGGCCTTCCACTGCTTTGACTGGCGCTGGACGCCTGAGATATAAAATCTACCCTTACGGCTCTGATGAAATAATTGTGCATATTGGTATACTCCTGTTACATATTTCATGCTCAATATAACTACTGGAGAAAGGGGTCATGGGGTGACTGAGTAGGGCACATGAGGCCAACCCAACTTGGCTGGCTTGAATTGCTTTTCCGTAACTTCTGGAGGAAGGAGTTCGGCACCTCACATTAGATTTTCCCTCCCACTGAGAAGGAGGGCTGGGAATCTCACTGTCTGCCAACTCCACTCTTGATGATGCCAATTCAGAAGTTCATAAAATGCAATTAAGACTTGCCATTATCCATGCTAATTCCCGTTACTAATGGTGCTTCTCATGAGGCTGCTCCATATGCCACCACCTCTCCTGCTGTCAGAGAAAGGTCTCCTTCCATTTCACTAAAGCTTTCAACAAGGTGTCTAGTAACGTCCCTGCTAAAGGGTGATGAACTCTAGTTCAGTATCAGACGTGTCCCTCACCAACTGCACCTGCTGCTTTCCACACAGCTATAGTCGATAGTCATGGCAGCGCACAGTTATAATGTTCAGATCAAAACCAAAGGACATGGCTCCACAGGAACCAACGACTCTCCAGTACTTGGCCCAAGTGGGAATGGGGCAGTGTGGCTGCAAGGGTGTGATGGGGCTGAAAGGCCTTCCTTCCGTGTTGCAGAATTCTCTGCTTTGTCTCCTTGTCCTTTACATCTTTTTACGCATTTGCAGCAGTATATTACTGACCGTGTTCATCCTGCCAATGACCTCCTGCCATGCTTGTTGGTCATTTCTTTACTAGTGAGAATATCCTGTCAAAGAGGGCAGCATTCCCTCGCTTTATTTCATTCAGCATGTCTTCAAAGCACAGTATTTTTAAATCGTGACAGTGACCTTTCAATACGTGAGAATATAGCAGCTCTAATCCCCTGTCACTGAGTGAGAATGCAGCCCTTTAAATATCTGGGAGCTGTCCGAGTGCTCCCTTGGGCTGCCTACTTTGCAAGGAGGAAAGTTGCACAGATTAGGTCATTTCAATTGCATATATCTGGCAAAAGCAGCTAAAGAAAAGCACCTTCATTGATGTAGCAACAGGCACATCCTCCGGATGTTCTGAATCAGCTTTGTGGTCAAATGCAACAGTCATCTGAATTTAACAAGGCCTCCACAAACTGCAAAGATATGAATTAATCTGAATTGGTGGTGAAGAAATGTTTTTCAAGACAATTCTCTGGTCAAAACAGATATACTATAGGATTTGTTATCTCAATAGGCAGTTAGGGTCTTATTGTTATATGTAATCTGAACTCCTTCCCTAACAGCACTGTGGGTGTACCTACATCACATAGACTGCAGTGGCTCAAGAAGGCGGCTCACCACCACCTTCAGAAGGGCAATTAGGGATGACCACTAAATACTGGCCTTGCCAGTGCCACCCACATCCTGTGAAAGAACATTTTTTTTTAAAGTAGCACCTCCAACAATGTAGCTCTACCTCAGAACTGAGCTGCTGTGACAGCCTAGATTATATGCCCAAATCCTGCAGTGGGACTTGAACTCACAACTTTCCTGACTCAGAGCTGAGAGTGCCACCAGTGGATCAAGCTATCTGTGTTGTCAGTGGGATCGCTCCCATGACCATTCCGCCATGAACTGCACGCAAAAACAGGAATTTATACCTCGTAACGGTGCTTCCCATTTTCCTTAAAGTGACAGACGCAGGCCAGCGAATCAAGCACCTTCTCAGCCTCCGTCTTCAGCAAGTGCGGCAGAGGCTGCCATACCACACTGGGCCCCACCAGCTGATTTTTAACACAGGATTGGTCACCAAGGCACAAGACGTTGTCTCGTGAGATAGAAGGCTGCCAGAAATGACCGGCGTATTAACCAAATTGGACTGCAAGTTGGAGACTCAGCCAGTGCAATTCGGTTGATGATCCTGGTCTGGAGATGGACTGTAACTCTGACTGACTGCAGCACAAAAGGGCAGGATTTTTCTCCTTCAGCGGGTCCTAAAGCGCAAATTTTGTTTGTGCCCTTGCGCAGGGGTTTCCCGCTGAGGTGGTGGCAGCGAAGCAGAAAAAGCCCGTGAGGTAATTTCCACCAAAGGCGTTTTCTTGCAGTCAGAATAACCCATGTTATCGTATCCAACCTTCTTTCTCCCGCCCCGCAAGACCTGTCTCGGGAGACAGAGTCAGCATTTGCGGCCAAACATTCGGTGAAAGTGAAAGCGAAATACTGCAGACGCTGCAAACCTGAAATAAGAGGAGAAAGTGCTATAAAAACTCAGCAGGTCCGGCAGCATCCATGGAGAGAGAAGCAAGAGTTAACGTTTCAGGTCAAACATGACTCTCCTTGGGAGCACTTCGGACTAAACTTCTTCGAGTTCACCGGCTGCAGCTTCTTTTTAATTCATCACAGCTTTGAAGAGACAACGTTCAGATATTCCACCCCCCCAACCACCCCCATTTTGACATGTTAGTTTTGTCTCAGAGTGATGTGCATCATTTTAATGAACCATTCATCTTCCTTAAATTATCATTAAGTGTTTGTTACAATACTCCGAAAGACAGATGGCATCTTAATCTTCTGGTATTTTTTTAAGCTCCTCTGTCAAATAAAGAGTTTTAAAATGTCAAATAAATGCTTGAAGTTGTCGTGGGGAGTTGAGTTATGTTCAGCAAAGGCTTTCTTGGTCTATCAAAAAGAGATAATTATGGATTGAATGCCATTTTCTAATGAAATCTAGTGTTTGAAACATAAAAACCCACAGCTGTATCACTCTGAGGATGTTGAATTAGGATTCCCAGTGTAGACTTGTATAAGATAGATTTATAAGATATTAGTTCACTGTTTCAATTCAATTAGGTCCAATGCATAGCGTTAACCTTTTGAGTGCTGGGTATTTCTGAAATACACATCATCTTCAAGTCTCTTTCCCTCTATTTCTAAATTCATTTCTTGAAAACAGCCCGTGTACTGTTGGCTTCAGTGAAGAGGCTGCAAGAGATGCTTGATTGGGAAGTATTTAAGCTAAGTGATATTAACCTTAATTTTAAAAGCCAATATTTCAAAGGAGGAAGGAAAGGCAAGGGGCAGGAGTTGATGGAAATGGCAGGATCCCACTGTTTGGTCCTGAGATAGGATGTGTCACAGCTAGAGAGGGAGGATGATGAGTCATGATCCCAAAGCATCAGGACCAGTGATATGACGCTTTGAGACTGGGAATTTCCTCAGCTCCAGCCTAGCATCATCAAGTGGACAGTGCGCCAGATGAAGCAAGTTCCCATCCAAAAGCGGGCCTGTGCTAGAATACCCACCCTACTCCTGCTCACCCTCTGCCTGCCATGGTGGGTATCCAAGATATGTTTGGAGTGGTGCGGGCAGGGTGTCCAACTCTTCCGGAGTAAAATAAGGGACAGCCAGCCATGGGGGTAGGTTGGGTGGGGGGGTGGGTGTAGTCAGAGCTGTAAAAGCACAGAGGGGGAAAGTGGGTACAAACAGGGGAAGAGTGGGTACAAACAGAGGGAGAGTGGGTACTGCACTGGTACAAAATCTAAAGGTCCGAATTACGGGACAAACAGCATCCTGGCACCATGCAGTCCAGGACACAGGAGTGTGGACTCAATATGGGACAATGCTGTAAAATAAGGGACAGTTGGTCACCGTGCATGTGAGTACCCACCAGAAATATTTTACTAGGGAATCACCCCTGACATTAGCGACAGAAGTCACTGGTGGGCAGATGCCCACGCTTACACAAGATCGATAATAGCTCACATGTTTGCAGCATTTTTAATTGAATGGCGAAGCAGGCTCAAGGGGCTGAAAGGCCTACTCCCTTGTGGTCCCTGCGTCTCAGTTCTGCTATATTTGTCTGCAATAATTATGTTACCTGCAGTGTCAATTAAAACAAACTGCTGCAGCATCAAGTGTTTTAATATTATTGAAACCCCTCAGCATAGACTTGAATAGAAGAGCATTTAAATGTGTGGGTTACTTCCCTTTACAAAGCAGGCTGATTGAATTATATCCTGGAACATAGCCAAACCATGAGAAACTCTCAAGGGTCTTTTCAATGATATGCACAATTGAGCTGTAAGCTTGTTTGAAATTAACTGTAATACATTGAATGATACTTTCAGAATCCTTTTAAATGAAGAAGCAGAATATTTTATTAGGCAGACATTAAAATAAGTATTAACGGAAGGGAAATGTGTTGTTAAAGCTCTAATCAAATAGGTAAAGATTAGGGGATTGGGAGTTGCAGTGGTTGGGAACATTGTTCATTTCACCTCTGGCACTACAGTGTGAATTGAGTTTATAACTATGGGATGAAAGTCTCTCTCGTAAATGGCCATGGAGTTCCTACACAAAATTCACGTTGTTGGTTGTTTTCCTCTGATTTTTATATCGGGCATATAACACAGAAGCAGGCCATTTGGACCAACTAGTCCATTCCAGCACTTATACTTGTCTCGAGCTTCCTCCCATCCTTCCTCAGCTAACTCTCTATTCCCATCTCCCTCATACGCCTGTCTAGCTTCCCCCTAAATACATCTCTTCCTTTTTCTTAGAGAGTTGATGGCATTTGTTGGACCACAGTTCCCCGGGCACTGACAACCCCCCAGCACAGTAAATGCTGTTGGACTCTTTATCACAGAGGGCTTCAGAGCCAAACCTGATTCTGCCCTCCAGCCCTCCGTCCTGTTCGGACCTTCTATCGGGACTCACCGAGTAGTGGCCGTGAAGCAGAAACCCTTGGTCAGTCATTGCTTTCCATGGCAAGTCTCACAGAGGCTAAAAATAAAAGCTGGGACCTCCTTGACTACACAAAGGCCATTTGATTCTGTACTAGACCACTGAAAATTTGGGTAGTCTTGACCTAGTTTCTTGTGGGCGTAGACCCAGGGCACAAAACGGTCCTTTGTTTGCAAAAATTGGCACCAATTTTCTAAGCTGGCTTCTAACAGCTGTTTAACTATCTGGAATTCGATACCTGCTCTGGTGCTATGAAAGGAAAAACCTTGAAGTTGGAGGATTGAGGTATATTGTTGGGAAAGTTTAGCAGGAGCATTACTCCGTATCGAGTCAATGCTGTCCTTGGCAAGTGAATATTTGACATTGCGAAAAGGTGCATCTTTGCCCCACAGTCACATTTGGCATCTTGAGAGCAGTCACCCAGAAATGTAGACTGTTTTTGAGCTGTTACAATTCATTAACATGCAGTAAATTAAGTTTCTCTATTCTAAGATTACCAGTAAGTATTAACAAGCATTCTAATTAGGAATTCATGTTGATATTTGGCAGAGAAAGGAATTCATACTGATGACGTGATGGTAGAATGTAAAATATGGGGCCAGAGTGGAAGATCAAAATGGGCTCTATTGTCCCCCCACGTTCCCATGATACTTTGAGCGGAATTTTCTGTGCTCACTGGCAGCAGGCATGATGGGTGGCGTGCGCAGACAATATGGCGTGATCGGTTTCACAACGGCAGGAAGGCAGGTCAGCCTGCCGACAGCGGGCCGGGTTTCCTGCAAACACTGGTCGGGGAGCTCATTGTAACAGATCAGCATGTCATTAAAAGGCCATCCAGCCAGGCTCTTGGATCCACATCAGCGGGAAAGCACGCCGACGTGTTTCACAACAGCACACAGGAGACGTACACCTGGTGGCCTTCACTTTGGGGGAGCTGGAGGTGAGTGAGCAGCATCGTTCTGCACAGCTCGCCCGGGTTGCCTGATGCTTGGCAGGCTTCAGGGGGTGCCGGGAGGGCCGGGGTGAAGTGCCCCCCCCCCCCAAAACCCTGCCTCGGAGGTGACTGTTGTCAGAGGCGGGGGTGTCTGTGGGCAACTGCTGCCCAGCCTCAGAGGCGATTGTTGTCAGGGGAGAGAGAACTGCTGCCCTGGCGTTGGATCCCGTGCACAAGAAATCGAGGTGGGGGGCAGGATAGGCGAAGGTAGTGGCCACACAGTAGGGACACCTGTATAAACTGACCATTCCTCTGCAACTGAGACAGATCAGGCTCAACCACAGTGATATGATTGGGGTCAGGCTCCTGGACTGATGCTTTGTCCACCTTCAGTATCTGACAGTATCAGGGGCTGGAGCACAGAGTCACTGGTCACAGATGCTGAAGAGATGGGGCCAGCCCCACCTTAAAGGTGCTGAGAGCACGCAGAGAATGACGATACTCTGTAACACCTGCCCACTACATTCTGGCAGCAATGACAAGCACCACCGAGGTGCAGGCATCAGTAATGTGTCCAGGGAGTGTGAGGCCGGACCATCACTTTGGTCTGAAGGCTGCACTGAGCACAGGGAAGAGGCCCTGGACTGAGACACCTGCCTTTATCTTGTGCAGAAAGGTTTCACATCTGAGAGACAAGAACACTGCTCATCAGAACAAGGAGCCATAGGCAGGGAGTTATTCTTAGGAGTTTATTGACAATAATGAACAGTACGCACAAGTGATTAACACCTGTGCCCTGTCTGTGCAACTGATTCTACTTAACTTTCCTAACCCTGCTACTACATCTTGTTACTCTCTGGACATCCACGGCAGAGGTGAAGGCAGCCTGCTGACTGTGATACCCTGTCTGTGATAACCTTGGCGGGCATTCTCTGGAAGGCCAAGACTTGGAGGACCCCGGTCTGCTTTCAGGGTCCTGCTGTGTGGCAGTGGCACCCTCCTCGGCCTGTGGAGCTGGAGCTGCTGGGGTCACAGGAAGAGGGGAGTCGAATGGGCCGGACATGCCTGGAGTTACCTGGGTGAATCGCCCTGGGGTATTTACCTGCTGATCCTCCTCCCTAAACTGCCCAAGAGCCCAAGGCTGACTCCTTGAGGAGCAGGGGTAGCTGGAGTGAGATTGAGCTGCCTGGCACCCCTCTCATGTACACATTGTTGGATGCCAACTATGGCATCAGTGTTGAAGTTGAGCCAGTGCAACAGTACAGGAGCGAAGTCCTGGACCAAGGTCTCCATGGCAGCTGCCACCCTACCAGTGCTGATCTCTGTGCATTGCCATGCTCAGCCTGAAGGTAGACGGACATGCAACCTGAGGAGTGCAGCGGACTTCCCTTCCAGATGTTCCTAAGCTTGCCTTTGCAGCTCCAACAATTGTGACATGACCGAGTCCAGAGGCTCATCATCTGACTCGGACTCAGCAAATTTCCGGCCTCCAGCAGCCCTCCGAGTGCCGGGGCCCTGGGAAGTCCCTGCCTCCACCTGCTGTGGATCAGACAGTGCGATGCACTCACCAGATTGTGATCCCGGGACTACTATAAAGCTAGGTCCCACCGAGGTGAGTGTCTGCACTAGTGGAGGGCGTGGGTTAGCACTGAGATGGGACTTCAGGGAGTGTGCCTTCAGATTCCTTTCCAGAGGTTTCTTCAGGGTTTGATTGGAAGCCCTTGGTCATGGACTCTGTCAGCTGTTTCCCAGATGTGCCTCTGAAAGTAAGGAGAGATAATTAGTGCATGGCACCAGCCTGTGAAAGAGGACACATCACTCACAGCATGGTTGTCTGATGGATATTGCATTGCTGGATCCTCACTTGGTAGAGCAGCACTGACCTCACTGTCAGCTTAGGACCAGTCCAGAACTTCACCAGCCAGCTGGAGGCTCTGTTTTCAAAGTCTGTGGGGACCTTGATTTCAGGTATTCTGCCACCGGTCTGTGACCTCTCCCTCTTGTTGTGCGCCAGTTTGTCCTGCATGGATTGAGATGGAGAAAGAGTAAGCAGGACACCTGCCAGGCCAAATGATGAGGATGCCTGGCCTGTGTGGGTGGTGAGTGGTCCCATGGATAGGATGAGGACAATGACAGTGAGCCTGAGAGAGTGAATGGTGATGTCCCTTGAACTGGCAGTGAATGAGGGCCCTGTGGGTGTGTGATGGGTTTGTGAGTGTGTGAGTTGAGGGCAATGAGAAGAGTTCCTGGCGGAATGGAGGAGATATATAGAAACATAGAAACATAGAAAACAGGAGCAGGATTAGGCCATTTGGCCCTTTGAGCCTGCTCCACCATTCATCATGATCATGGCTGATCATCCAAGTCAATAACCTGCTCCCGATTTCTCCCCATATCCTTTAATCCCTTTTGCCCCAAGAGCTATATCTAACTCCTTCTTGAAAACATACAATGTTTTGGCCTCAACTACTTTGTGGTACCGAATTCCACAGGCTCACCACTCTCTGGGTGAAGAAATTTCTCCTCATCTCAGTCCTAAATGGTCTACCCCATATCCTCAGACTGTGACCCCTGGTTCTGGACTCCCCCACCATCGGGAACATCCTTCCTGCATCTACCCTGTCTAGTCCTGTTAGAATTTTATAGGTTTCTATGCGATCCCTCCTCATTCGTCTGAACTCCAGCGAATATCATCCTAACCGACTCAGTCGCTCCTCATGTGTCAGTCCCACCATCTCAGGAATCATTCTGGTAAACCTTCGCTGCACTCCCTCTATAGCAAGAACATCCTGTCTCAGATAAGGAGACCAAAACTGCACACAATATTCCAGGTGTGATCTCACCAAGGTCCTGTATAATTGCAGCAAGACATCCCTGCTCCTGTACTCGAATCCTCTCGCTATGAAGGCTAATATTTGCCTTCTTTACCGCCTGCTGCACCTGCGTGCTTACCTTCAGCGACTGGTGTACAAGGACACCCAAGGTCTCATTGCACATTCCCCTCTCTCAGTTTATAGCCATTCAGGTAATAATCTGTCTTCCTGTTTTTGCTACCAAAGTGGATAACCTCACATTTATCTACATTATAATGCACCTGCCATGCATTTGCCCACTCACTCAGCTTGTCCAAATCACACTGGATCATCTCTGTACCCTCCTCACAGCTCACCCTCCTACCCAGCTTTGTGTAACTGCAAATTTGGAGGTATTACGTTTAGTTCCCTCATCTAAATCATTCGTTCTCTTGCGGCACTGGGTGACTGTCCGCTTCTGAAGGGCGTTAGCGCTGACCCCCCAAGCCAGACTGGTCATGTTGCTGTCCATCCTGCGGCCAGAGCAGGGGTACAAGACATCCCAGTGGGCCCCTTGAGGGACCCGCCGTTGAAGCGGGGGGTCTGCGGTGCTTTTTTTTCCCCTTGTTGGTCATGTCTCCCGGGCAGCAGTGGCGAGCTGGAAGCAATGAGCGCTGCGCTTGCAGCTGGACTTTAAACATGTCGCCCGTCATGACGCAGTGACTGGGCGACGGCTGCCGGGCGAATGGGAGCCCAGCCGCCATGGAAACGGCATGTTTCCCGGGGACGCATAAATAACGAGGCGGGTTTGGAATGATACGCCGTGAAAACCCGCCAAAACACCGTTTTACCTGCCCGCTATCACACTTGATGCAAATCTGGGAAAGTTGCACCCTGTGATTGAAAATGAGTGTTCTCAGGCCTCCGAAAATGCAGGTGTTTTTTTTTTTAACCTAACTGTGAAATCTAGGTGAAGGAGAAAATTTGTACTTAAGGACACTACCAAGGAGATGGAAATTGATCCAATGAGCTTGCCAAGTGAAGCCAAGCTCCAGGGGAAGTGCAGGCTGTAGCATCCAATGTTATCACATTGTCCCCTGTGTAGGCACTTCCCTGCCAGGAGTGTGGTATCGGCCCTAAAGAGGCAGTGGACAGGTGATGGCAAGGATGGGTTTTAAAAAGCCAAAAGTCGGAGGTGGAGGAGATTGGAGGAGGTAGGACGTACCACAATGCAGATATCCTGAAAAAGAGTGCGTTAGAATAGCGGATAGTTCTATGTTTTCAGCCACCGAGAGGCGAGTGAACTCTGGTGGGATCACTCTGGTGTTAACCCCCCTGCATGTTTCCCTTTCTACAATATAGGGTAGCAGCCAACCTGAGTTTGCTCTTCATCCCTCAACTCATCGGCAATTATGTGGGAGCCGTTACCTCACAGCAATTGATGCGCTGACTGAGTGTGGGATGGGGCTATTGTGTGTAATAACATTAAGCAAAAACACATATGTACTGTGGAATGTCAGAACAGACCGTGCCACACAGGCAGCAACCCACTCAACTATCATGTCAAGTTCCAGAAATTGACATGAAATTAACAGCTCCACAAAAGTTAGATGTTATCTTTTTAATAACTTTTTTCTTGTTATGGTTTTTAAACTCATGTTGATTTTATGGAACAAAATAAATTACGCTCAAGAGTCTGTTAAATTGTAAACTCTCTTATGACAGGCACTGGTTGTAAAAATATGCTCATTAGGCTCATCTTCACCCCAGGGAAGATCATTAATTCACAGATTCAAATCCAATGGGGGTTGTCTGATAATGAAGTGATAACTAAATTGGTGCATCGTATTGCTATTAAATACCCTGACAACTGGCTGATCTACACGGCTGAATGTCACAGGTCACTCGAGACTTGATTGCATTTTTGTCTCTAATGTCCTTGCGGTGTTACCTTGTGCATCAGACAAAATTGACTCCAAAGTGTTCCATTTACCATGTTTCCAATTGAATTTCCAGGTTGTAACCACAGCCATGACACTCATAATGCAGGCTGATGGCCATTTGTGGATCTCCTGTGGCCCTCAGGAGACTCACTGCTTCATACCTCTCCAAGATCTCGGTTTGCAAACTATCCAGGTGTGGGGTGTCAGCTGGGCTGTGATTTGGTGCTCACCTTTACTTCACACCTGTTGAGTCGCGCTGCATCCACGAGGGAAACTTGCTCGTGCTATCACAACGGTTTTGCACTTTGTATTTATCATGAGAAGATGTGTACACTGAATTCAGAAGTAATAACCATGACCTTTAGAGATTTTTTAAAAATTAAATTAAAATATTTGTTAACATAATATAGAAGATTTCAAGCATGTACAGAAGACTACAAATTACTTATGACTATAATAACTCCTAAAATTCCTAATTAACCTGACCCCCAGTTACACCCCCTTTAAGGCAATGGTCCAAAGTAGATTTCAGATTTAAAACAGAACCAGCAAGTTAATACAATACCCGCTTGACTGTGGAATTCCAAATGGCTTTTCACAACTTCAGTTTTGTTACATAGCAGACTCATACACACATGGCTAGAGGCTTCATTAAGGCTATTTCACACACTCCTGTTAGATCTTACATGCTGTTCTGTGACATAGCCTTTCATTCTTCTCTATATATGTTTCTCTCTTTTTTAATATATAAATTCTATTGTTCCATATGTCTTTGAAACTATGGCCAGAATATTGCCATAGGTGTGTGGGGGCTGACCCGACACGCCAATGCACAAAATGACGCAAGATGACATCGGGCATACTGCATGCCTGCTGAACTGTCAACGGCCTATTAAGGCCTTTAAAAAAAGTAATCAAGCTTATTAACAACACCTTAAGGTTGGTGGGCAGGTGAAGAGCCCAAGCGACCTTCGCATTTTTCAGGAAACCGCATCCACGGGAGGGATGAGGTTTCCTGAAGGTTTTATAAAATAATTTAATAAATTTTGCTACACTCACAAACATGTCCAAGCTCATGCGACACTGTCACATGAGGGGACATGTGTAAATAATTTTTTACTTTATTTATAACAAAAGTTTTTTAACAACATAGCCGCGCATGTGCGCAAAAGAGCGCAGGCCCCGACTCTCCCTCCTCCCCCCACCCGCACAGGTAGAGCTAAGCACTACCGGCCGCGCATTACACTGGGTGGGCCTTAGCTGACCCGCCCACATAAAATGGCGGTACGCAGCCAATTGCTGGCGGCAATTGGCTCCGTGCCCACCCTCAACTGCTCCCGCCCAGCCAGGCCGACATAGGTAAAATGCAGCCCTATAGCTTTCTAATAATAATAAAAACTTTCATGTTGCCAATATTGTCAGTAACCTTTGGGAAAAATAAACACACTCCTTAGCCTTGCTTATCTGGGTCATTGTAGGTGGACTAAGACCCCTTTGAAATCCAATAATCTTATCACACTTTACTTGCTAAGCCAGTATCCATGTTTATTCATTAGCATATCAAGCACCTAATTTCTTTTGATGATTTAAAGCTTGCAGTCTTGCAGGCTACTTGTCTCCATATGTAGTTGAATCACTTATAGACAGACCCAACTATACTTACCCTCATAAACCACTTAACAATAAACCAGAAAAATATTATGAAAATGATTCTACCTTCATCACACACCACAGCCAGCGCTGGTACAGTGTTGTCCATGGGAGCTTTGTTTTGTTTCCCAACCTTGTTCTGCACCTGATGCTGGAGTACGTGATGTTGCTGAAATGCTCCCCCAATCTTCAGAACAGGAATTCCTCGCTTTGACAAAGGCCAAGCTTTATCAAGAAGCGGCGGAGACTAAAATTCTAATTTTTCTCTATCCCCTCACAATTTTTTTTTTTGCATTCGTTCATGGGGTGTGGGTGTCGCTGGCTAGGCCAGCACTTATTGCCCATCCCTAACTGCCCTTGTTCCCTTGTTCAGGAGGCATTTTAAGAGTCAAGCACATTGCTGTGGGCCTGGAGTCACCTGTAGGCCAGACCAGGTAAGGACAGCGGATTTCCTTCCCCAGAGGGACATGAGTGAACAGATGGGTTTTTACCCATGGTCATCATCAGACGTTTAACTCCAGATTTTTGTTGGATTCAAATTTCACCATCTGCCGTGGGATTCAAACTCGGAGGATTACCCTGGGTCTCTGGAACACTAGTCCAGTGACAAAACCACTATGCCACCACCTACCCCAAATTCCACCTTTGTAAAGATTTTGTGATGATGACGGGGTACGTAGAAACTATTTCCTCTGGTGTGAGGAGTCTTGCATAAGTCGGGGGGGGGGTGGGGTGGGGGGGGGGGGTGCGCACAACCTTAAAATCAGAGCCAGACCATTCAGGAGTGACCAGGAAGCTTTATCTTCACACAAAGAATGTTGGAAATTTGGTAGCTTCTCCCACAAAAGGTTTTTAAGGCTGGGGGTCAGTCGGAAATTTCAAAAATGAAATTGGTAGATTTTTGTTAGGCAAGAATATTTAGTGGGTAGATATCATTAAGATACAGATCAGCCATGATATAACAGGCTCCAAGAGCTGAATGGCGTACTCTATGCTGATAGGGCAGTGACTGTCCTGCGTGAGTTTATGTGACTGATACAGGTGATTGTCAGGAGAACCGGAGGTGTCCTGGGAAAATGATTTATTTTACAGTGAGTTGTTGTGATCTGGAATGCTCTGCCTGAAAGAGCAGTGAAATCTAAATTCGGTAATACTGTAGATAGCAGCATATAAGTCGACCTTTGAAGCCTCGAGAAACCCCCCCCACCACCCCGGGTCAACTTATACGCCGAGTATAAAAGTGAACCATGGGTGTGGGAAGTCGCCATCTTTGTTGTTTGTGACATGGGGTCTGCACTGTGTAGGCAAGTCTTCAACTCCCACACACCTTCACAACACAGCCCATGTTGCCTTCTTGATCCCTTTCACTCAGTTATAAGGTATTGGTTAGTAAAACATCCATTTGTGGGTCGAACAATTGAGGCTGACTATTAATGCGAGTCTGGTATGTTGTGGCTGAAAAGTTGGGGGAGATGGGGTTCAACCTGGGATGAGAGGTTATCTTATGAAGAAAGGATGAACAGGCTGGGTCTATAACCATTGGAGCTGAGAAGAATGAGAGGTGATCTTATTGAAACATATAAGATCTTGAGGAGACTTGACCGGGTGGATTCCTGGAGCATATTTCCTCTTGTGTTGGAGACTAAAAGTAGGGGACATAGTTTAAGAATACGAGATCGCACTTATAAGACAGGTGAGGTGAAATCCTTTCTCTCAGAGGGTCTTTGGTCTGTGAAATTCTCTTCCCCAAAAAGTAACGGAGGCTGGGTCGCTGAATTTATTTAAGGCAGAGTTAGATTTTTGATAGACAAGGGAATCAAGGGTTATGGGGAGCAGACAGCAAAATGGAGCTGAAACCACAACCAGATCAGCCTTATCAGATGTTATTGAATGGTGGAGCAGGTTTGAAGGGCCAAATGGCCTACTCCTGCTCCTAAGTCCTGTGTTCCTATATGCCAAGTATATACAAAAACAGGATTTTTGGGGTTGAAAGAGAAATAGGGTTGTCTTATACGCCTGGTTGGCTTATATGCCACAATCTACAGCAACTTTCAAATGAGAATTGGATAAATACTTGAAGGAAATGCATTTACAGGACTGAGGGGAAAGAACAGGGGAGTGGGATTAATTGGATGGGCTCGGCCAAAGCTTATCACAGGTGTGATGGGGTAAATGGTCTCCATCTGTGTTGTATCTTTCTATGATTCTATGATGTACTGGCATCAGATACGGCACTGCAAAGATAGAGTGTAGAGATGGTAAATCAGACAGTGAATTGTAGTGAATTGTGTGGTTTGGGGGTGTGGGGAGGAACGGTGCATCACATTTTAATTGCCTATTGCGTGTCGTTAAAGACCTGCATGTAGTTATAACTAGGAGCCCCTGTGGATGCCAGCCTAGCCATACTCATGGACAATTGCTGTTTGAGTTTTCCAAGAGAGGACAAGGGAGTTAGACTTAATCCCGACTCATCCATAACCGGGTTGCAAAGGGCTTTGAAAATGGGGAACATTAAGCCCTTGCACCATCTATATACAGAAAGCCGCTGAATATTCTATTGACCTCTGTATTTTAAAATTACACTTAAATGTGCGCCATATTTCTAATGTGTGGTGTGACCACCAAATAGCTTTGTGGCGCTATCGGACTTTTTCCTCAATGCTTTCTTGCAAAGTGCCATCAATGTTATTTAAGAGATGTATTATGGTGCCACCCTGTTAAAGTTCAGGTAGTGAACAATGTTTGATTTTAATATTTTATATACAGCTTGGCAGGATTAAGACTTGGAGCTTGGGTTAATGATGTAAAATGATTGTAAAGCATACAGCAGATTATGATGAAGTAATGTTGACTTTTATGTGATGTGATCCACAACTGACAGCTCCGATGAATAATTCAAATGCCCCCATCACCACTGTCACTCCCCCAACCCAATCAGCAAGATAATAATGGATGAATCCAGTCTGAGTATCTTGGCAGAGAGCTAGACTCTCACTGTTATCACATTACTGACAACACCTTTAGCCAAATCATCTGGCTGATCATTCTTTATTATGTTAGACTGAGGCCTTTGTGCTGCCCATGGCACATCAAAATAACACACCTTAGTCCTCAGTCACCGCACAATAATTAAAAGAATTGGGAGTCCTCCTGCGTAAGACGCAGAGGGAAATGTAAGCTGTTTCATTCCTACAACCCATCTCCCGTCCACTCTCCACCTCCACAACATTAGAGTTCAAACCTAGGAGTTGCCACTTGCTCTGACTCTGGGAGATAGGATACCATAAAAGCAGATATTAGAAAACCTTCAGCCTGTGGTCAGTGAATGTTCTTCAAACTCTTCAAACGGAATCCAGGTGATTTATCAATTTCATTGCACCAATACCTGTAATGCTCTATTTAAATTATGCTACTATTTAAAAGCAGTGATGGATTGGTTGTCAGAAATGAAAAGGAGATATGGCTTAAGCGTGTCTTTTGACCTCTCCTTTGACCATGTTGAGTCTTCTTTCTCCCTCCCCAATCTAGCAAATCTTTTCACCAAAATGGTGTCAATTACAGGGAACAATCCCCATTTTGACACAAGGATCATTGTTTGCTTTACAAGAGCAATATGCAGGCAGTCACTGAATCAATGGTAGAGTCTCAGTCATAACGACAGACATTTGGAAATGTTTCCACTGCTGTTCAACCTTCTTGCCACACTTTGAAATGTTATACCATGTTACTCTTGCTTCTGAATTGCCTGTATATTTAGGCTACATTCCAAGAGCAAGCACAGAGCCTAGTCTAACACCTCAGCATATTACTGAGAGAATGCAACACGCCTTGGTTCTAGTTGTTAAATCAAGGCTTTGTGTACTTATCCCAGTGGTTCAGGTGCATTTGACAAAATAATAGCAGTTTTGTCTATGATTGATTATTTATTGCATTGTTATCTGCTGATTTCAGCATTACCGAGGTTAATCAGTTAATGCTAGCTGTTTCTGCAGGTCGTGGAAAAGTCATATCTCAGATTGGCTAATTTACACATCACTCAAACATATGAACATACAAAATAGGTGCAGAAGTAGCCCCTCAAGCCTGCTCCAGCACTTAATATGATCGTAGCTGAACTGTTTGTGTTTCGAATTCTACATTCCCATTTATCTTTGATTCACTTGCCTAACAAGAATCTATCTACCTCCACCTTCAAAATATTCAATGACCCCATCTCCACCGCCTTCTGGGGCAGAGTTCCAAAATCGCACAATCCTCTGGGAGAAAAAAATTCTCCTCATCTCTGTCCTAAAAGGGCAACCCCCTAATTTTAAAACAGTGTTTCCTTATTCTGGACTCACCCACAAAAGGAAACATTTTTTCCATGTCCACCTTGTCAAGACCATTCAGGATCTTGTATACTTCACCAAATCACCCCTCACTCTTTTAAACTCCAGTGGAAACAAACCCAGTCTGTCCAACCTTTCCTTCCAAGACAACCCACTCATTCCAGGTATCAATCTAGTAAACCTCCTCTGAACCGCCTCCAAAACATTTACATCCTTCCTTAAATAAGGAGACCAAAACTGCACGTTAAATTCGAGATGTGGTCTCAACAATGCCCTGTGTAACTGAAGCATAATGTCCTTCCTTTTATGTTCAACTCTTCACATAATAGAGGATAGCATTCCATTAGCCTTCTTAATTACTTGCTGTACCTGCATACTAATTTTTTGTAACTCATGTACTGGAACACGTAGATCCCTCTGTTAAAAATGCAGCAAGACCTGGATAATATCCAGGCTTGGGCTGCCAATTGGAAGTAACATTTGTGCCACACAAGAGCCAGGCAATGATCATCTCCAACAAGAGAGAATCTAACCATTGCACCTTGATGTTCAATGGCATTACCATCGCTGAATCCCCCACTATCAACATCCTTAGGGTTACCTTTGACCAGAAACTGAACTGGACTAGCCATATAAATACTGTGGCTACAAGAGCACGTCAGAGACTAGGAATCCTGCAGTGAGCAGCTCATCTCCTGACTCCCCAAAGTCTGTCTACAAGTCAGGAGTGTGATGGAATACTCTCCACTTGCCTGGATGAGTGCAGCTCCAACAACACTCAAGAAGCTTGACACCAATCAGGACAAAGCAACCCACTTGACTGGCACCCCCTCCACAAACATCCACTCCCTCCACCACCAAGGCACAGTGTGTACCATCTACAAGATGCACTGCAGAAACTTACCAAGACTCCTTAGACAGCACCTTTCAACCCCATGACCGTTACCATCTGAAAGAACAAGGGCAGCAGATACATAGGCACACCACCACCTGGAAGTTTCCCTCCAAGCCACTCACCATTCTGAAATATATCACCGTTCCTTCACTGTCGCTGGGTCAAAATCCTGGGACTCTGTCCCTAACAGCACTATAGTTGTACTTACACCAGAGGAGCTGCACCCATTCAAGGAGGTAGCTCACCATCACCTTCTCAAGGGCAGTTAGGGATGGGCAATAAATGCTGACTGAGTCAGTGAGGTCCACACTCCATAAATGAATAAAAAAAAAACCTTTGAATTCTGTAGTCGTTCACAGTTTAAGTAAGCCTCTTTTTTTATTCTTCCTACAAAAGTGAACAACTTCACATTTTCCCACATTCTACTCCATCCGACAGATTTTTTGCCCATTTACTCAACCTATCTATATCCGTCCACAGTCTCCTTATGTCCTCCTCACAACGTACTTTCCTACCTATCTTTGTGTCATCTGCAAAGTTAGCACCCATGCCCTCACTCCCCTCATCTAAGTCATTGATATAAATTGCAAAAAGTAGAGGACACTCGCCCAATGTCATCGCGTACTTTACACTCGGTCGGAATGGGCATGTGCCCACCCGCCAAGCTAAAAATGTTACCCATAGTTTTTTATCAGAAAGAAGCAACACATCAAATCAGAGACAGGTTGCCTGTTAAATTTACCTTGTTTTTGCACCTTGCATTCACATGAATGCTGGCAAATGAAATACTTTCCCATTCTGGACATCCCTTGCCATTGTCCAACCTTCCAGAATAAGATATAATGGAGGTGAAAAGTGAATTAAAGCCCCCTAGGATGACAGATGTCATCTGCTTCAAAACTAATGGCGGCGCTCACTCTAGTCTATAAGGGACATGAGGTCCGCCTACTCAACCTCAGCTAAGCGCCCACGACTGGGTTGGGACAAATTCCCACTCCAACCATATTTTCATCCTATTTTTGCTAAACTGTGAGCAGTTGAACTACGAGGCTCAGTACCCACCAGTAACTGGGTTGATGCGGCCCAAGCCCATCTTTCATAGGAAGCTAATAGTTGATAAAGAGAGGAGATTTTCACCTCAACAACCTGGTGCTGCATGCAAACCCAGATTCTCAAAGTAAACCTCACTTCTGTCCAGTTATCCTTGCCGAGTGAAAATTGGGAATTTAAGGTGGGAGCCCACGAAATTCCAACCAACAGCTCAGATGACCCAAGAAGAACAGCAAGGGTTGGAAGATCCCACACTAAGGTGACAAATGTTGAGTTACTGAAGTAGTGGCCAATTTCATTATTTACATGAAGATGTTGCTGGTGATGTAGTTAAAGAGTGCTTAATTGTTTATGAAGTTCTATGCAAACTATGGCAGGAGATATTATGGTGTGTGCACTACAATAACATTGCCATGTTAAGACCCTTGCCTCATCTGTCAGCTCCAGACGTGGTGCCCCAGCTGTTGTCTTTGCCAGAGACTGAAGTATTTGTTAAATTGTCACACAGTTCCATGGCATTAGTTTTATGATCTCCTCGGGGCCGTTGTAAAGCAAAGTTTTATGTGCTGTGATTACACAAGGTGAATTGCCCTATATCTGCTTAATGAAATAGCTTCTCTCTCTGATGATTCATTGGGGACTTGGCTACAGTTAGCTGCTTAATCAGGCATCTGCTCTGCACATCTGACTGAGAGAACAGAACAAGAAGTTCAGACACTGGGGCATCACTGGTTCTTGCCCAACCAACCAGATCAGGAGGCTTTTGCATAAAGTGCTTTTTAATTCATTTTACAAGATGTGGGCATTGCTGGCTGGGCCAGCATTTACTGCCCATCCCTAATTGACCTTGAGAAGGTGATGGTAAGCTGCATTCTTGAGCCAGTGCAGTCCACCTGGTGTAGGTACACCCACAATGCTGTTAGGGAAAGAGTTCCAGGATTTTGACGCAGCGACAGTGAAGGAACAGCAATATGGTTCCAAGTCAGAATGGTGAGTAACTTGGAAGGGAACTTCCAGGTGGTGGTGTTCCCGTGTGTCTGCTACCCTTGTCCTTCTAGATGGTAGTGATCGTGGGTTTGGAAGGTGCTGCCTAAGGCACCTTGTTGAGTTTCATGTGGATGGTACACACAGCTGCCACTGTGTGCCAGTAGTGGAGGGAGTGAATGTTTGTGGAAGGGGTGTCAATGAAGCTTGATGGTGTCAGGCTTTGTGAATGCTGTTGGAGCTGCACTCATCCAGGCAAGTGGTGAGTCTTCCATCACACTCCTGACTTGTGCCTTGTTTACTCTTCATTATTGCGTGTTGACAAAGAGGCTTCTGCAAGTACGAGAGTGAGGCTATGAATGTATGATGCTGCCCCTCCTTTAGGATCTGTTACATTAGCTGCTGGCCATTTTTGGGACCTTTGCCTGTGTAACGATCGAGATGTGATGCAGGCGCCTTGATGGCTTCACCTTATCAGCTTATTTTTCCCCCCAGTATTCAACACTTGCATATATTGAGGGTTCCTTTAATGCAGTGTTGTTTTTTTTTATCCTCAGAGGTTCCCCACATATTTTCTTGAAAAGCAGCGGGAGGTTAAAAAAGTACAAAATTTCCATGCTTTTGTTTATTTTTCTAAGTATTAATTTAGTGGATTCAGCCAAGTATAACCCTCCATGTTTAAGTCATCCTGTAATATTGTAATATTTTAGACAGTAGAAGCATGAGGCAGCTATTTTGGGACCAGGTGAGAAACGACACAAGCCTGACACCCTTGTTTGTTTACAAAGAGGAGAGAATAACTGTGCAAGATGAAATTTTGGACTTAAAAACAAATGCTGGCAACACAGCAGGCCCATCATGATGTAACAGGAGCACTGGTTATGTATCTGGTACCTTCTATCTGAAATAAAAAATGAGGCATGCACTTTCATGTACAATGACAGACCTCAGTGTCCTAATGCCCTTTCCCGCTGTGTACTCCAACAGGCTCCATTAGGAAACAAGCCCACAGTCTTGGCCCTAACCGTACATCTTCTAGATGGTCACCTGGTGTGCAATGAGTTTGCTGACCTCAACTGAAGTCTGGCACTTTGCTTGGATTATGAGAAAGGGTGAGGAGAGCTAGTCTGGGTTTTCATCCCTGGCACCATCTAGGACAAAGCAGCCCACTTGATTAGCACCCCATCCGCAAACAAGCGCTCACTCCACCACCGATGCACAGTAGCAGCAGTGTGTACTATCTACAAGATGCACTGCAGGAACTCGCCAAGGCTCCTTAAGCAGCACCTTCCAAACCCATGACCACTATCATCTAGAAGGACAAGAGCAGCAGGTACATGTGAACACCATCACCTGGAAGTTCCCCTCTAAGCCACTCACCATCCCGACTTGGAAACATATCGCTGTTCTTTCACTGTCGCTGGGTCAAAATCCTGGAACTCTTTCCCTAACAGCACTGTGGGTGTACCTACACCACATGGACTGCAACAGTTCAAGAAGGCGGCTTACCACCACCTTCTCAAGGGCAATTAGGGATGGGTAATAAATGTTGGCCTAGCCAGCACCCCCACACCCTGTACAGTGCATAAATAAAAAGTAATCCCATTCAGAAAGTGTGTGCAGGTAAAATATCAGGTGATGTCAGAGCTCGGTTTTGGAATGATGGCCTTGGTGGTCAAGAGTCTGCCAACATTCCAGAGTCAGACATGTATCAGTTGGAGGTGATGCTTGGAGGCAGCTTGCACCAGGAGATCTCTGCCTCGCCTTGACTATCAATATTAGCGTTGAAAAAAGATGAGCATTTCTTTTTCACTTGTACCCTAAGTTCAAATTAAGCTAGATGCAAAAAGAAGCCTTTACGAATTTTAATATCTTATCTTTTTGCTTGATAGAGTGGCCTGAGTTTGTGAAAAACTATGCACCTTGGTGGGCTTCCCACACACTCGACTGGCTGAAGTACGGCAAAAAAGTCCTGGTAGTCCATTACGAAGACCTGAAACGTGACCTCTTTAACCAGCTGAAAAAAATGGTGTCCATGCTGGGCCTCAACGTCTCTGATGACCGGCTCCTATGCGTTGAGAGCCAAAAGGACGGCAATTTCAAACGCTCCGGCCTTAGGAAACTGGAATATGATCCTTACACGCCTGAGATGAGGAAGATGATTGACAGTTTCATCAAGACCGTTGACATGGCCCTCAAACTGAGAAACCTTACTGGTGTTCCTGATGATTACGCCCCCAGATGATTTTGTTGGTAAATGCATTCGAAACACGGGAGTGTTTCCCTCCCCTTCCCCTGGTCAGGACTCCTTTCCACCCAGTGGGTGACTTCTTTTAGTATTCTGCAGCTATTTAGCTTTCCAAGTGCATCAACTATCTAGAGTAAAGGTCACCAAACACAGCTGGGGTTAGTAACTGCATAGCATAGACATGCCAGAAGACAATCTTTAAGAAGTGGAGAGATGCAAGGCACAGTGACCTAATATTCAATGCTACTTAAAGGGAGGAATCAGCTTTGGCAGACAGACTCTGTGTCATGACGGAGCTGAACAATACTCTTAGTTATTGCTTTTATTGTTTTGCTTGAACTGAACTGGGGCTGAGATGCAGAGGGAAGGGATTATCCCTGAATAATCTCAAAGGGATCTGGTCACTTGCAGTCGATTGGAGTGAGGTTGGGTGAATGGAGCAAGTGGCAGCTAAGGTCTCATTGTTAATGTAGTGGGGGAGGGGAGGGTTAAGCTGGGGAGAAGCAAGTACTTTTTAATTTGAACAGTTACCTAACACCCACCTATTTTGACACTAGGATGGCCGATGGTTAACAGTATGTGACACAGCTAATTGCTTTCAGCAGCCAATCCATAGAGTGAGAAAATGACCATTGCCTTTTCCTTCATGTGTCTCTCAGAGTTTGCATTGATTTTGGACTGTTTTGTCATCTGTTGTTCAGGACTGTCACGTCCAGTCAGCAAGTGCACTTGATGTGGCTAACACATCTAATGTGAGGAGACAGCACACCCAGTTTGCTACTCCTTTTTAGACTGCACTTCAGAACACAATTAACCATTCCTGACCTCCACCACCTGCCAAATTGTGGCAGCTCGTTTTAAAATGATCTAAATGTATTTTATAACCAGATACCTGGGGAGAACGGCAGATCTCATCTCGCTGACATGGGCAACAGACAGATGACACTGTGATGTGCACCCTTTGCTGCAGAGGCTTGTCAGGTCTGATTGTACCATCCATTCCAACTCCAGTTTGGGCTGATCATTGGGAATGGAGGATGCTGCTCCCTTCGACTGGGAAGTAGTTCCTGAAGGTTGACCGCATTGAGAGTGAGCAGATATGTGTTTGCTACCTGTCGAAATTTCACCATACATACAGAGGTTTTGCCATGATGAAGGTCACTGAAGTATATTAGCTGGCTAAACTAATAAGTTGCTCATCTTGCCAATTTTCTTTGAAAACCTCAATTAGTAGCTTTAGCCGAAAAAATAATTAAAACTATAGTCATTTCACTTCCACACTATGACTGAACAAGATGTGTTGTAACATTATTTATTGTTTAATTTGCAGTTTGGGTTGATTGGCCTGCTGAATGTCTAACACTATCAGGTCACATAATGGAATTAGCACTCTGACCACCATTCAATTAGCGTAGCATCTCTTAGTAAACAGGTCCTCTGTCTAATTGGGTTGCACTGGTTATCTCTCTCCACTCCCTCTACCATCGACACACAGTGGCAGCAGTGTGTACCATCTACGAGATGAACTACAGCAATTCATCAAGGCTCTTTAGACAGCATCTCCCAAACCCACAACCTCTACCACCTAGAAGGACAAAGGCAGCAGATGCATGGGAACACCACCACCTGCAAGTTCCCTTCACCATTCTGACTTGGGAATATATCGCCGTTCCTTCATTGTTGCTGGGTCAAAACCCTGGAACTCCCTTTCTAACAGCTCTGTGGGTGTACCTACACCAGATGGACTGCAGCAGTTCAAGAAGGCAGCTCACCACCACCTTCTCATGGGCAATTATGGATGGGCAACAAATGTTAGCCTAGCCAGCGACACTCTCATCCTGTGAAAGAATTTTTAAAAATTTCTCAAGAGTAATAGACTCTGTACTTTTGAACACCAGTAGCAGCCATGTTAGGCTGAAGAAATCCAAGCAGTTAATACCCTTAACCATACACCCTTGGAAATATCTACTCAATGAAAAAGGCTGACGGAACGTTATGTTCAATCAAGCCAGGATACAAGGGATGAAGTAGTTAGATTTTAGCTGTGGTTCAACTCCTTCCACAGTATTGCATTCATTTTAGGCACCACACTTCTAGAAGGATCTATTGGCTTTGGAGGGAGTGCAGTGCAGATTCACCAGAATGATACCAGGATTCTAGAGAGTTAAATCCTGAGGAACGATTGCATAAATTTGGCTTGTATCCCCTTGAGCAGAGGGGCAAGCTGACTGAATTGTTTGAAAATGTTTAAAAGGATTCGCTGGGTTAAATATGGAGGAACTATAATGGGGAATCAAGAAAAAGTTGTGGGAGTGGGGGGTGGTGTTAATCTTTGAAACAGAGTTAGACCATTCAAGGAGTGAAATTTGAAATCTTTGAAAAGTGTTATAGAAACCTGGAATCTTCGGCCCCAAAAGGGTGTAGAGATACTCGGGACCAATTGGAGATTTCAAGACATGTGATTGCTAGATTTTTGTTGGGTATCAAGGAACATGCAGGAAAGTTGAGCTGAGAAGGAGAAAACCATAATCTAATTGAATGGTGGAACAGACCCAAGGGGGTGAATGACCTCCGCCTGTTCTTAATGCTCCTACATTCCTGTTCCTACTATACATTTTTCCACATCAGCTGCCTCTGCCGGAAGTCTTTTCACCATGCATAATTACCTGTAGTGAAGTGTGAGCAGTCTGTGCACATACCCTCTTTGGAACTAGGGCCCATGGTGACACTCTCAAATGCATATTTGATCAAAATATCTATCCTTTCATCAGCAGGTTCCTCATAGCCCTCCTGCTTTTGGCCCTGTTCACAATCAACCTCTTATATTACTTCCAACCAATTTTAGCAGATTAGTACAGGTAAAGCGAGTTTTAGGGCCTGAGATGGGGTGTTCGCAACAGGGAGAATGATTCACACGGACTGAGTTGTGGGGAATCTTTGGGTGCACAGCTTTTCAGCCCATTCTTAACCATGGATAGAAAATCACAAAGCGGGGGAGGGGAGGGGAGGGGAGGCGGTGGTGGGACCCACCATTTCCCAGATTCTGCTCTTTATGTCAACTGCTGCCCTCGAGAATGTCAAGTTATGGAATCAGTGTTCCCTTGGCCATGTTCCTCAAATAATCATATTGTTCATGTCTCCAATGTAAATTCATTAACATGTCCATCGGTATTCCATCCTTAGTATGAAGAACGAGCCCCCTCACTATAAGTGGAGATGCTGTGGTGAAAGCAGAGGATTAGTGAATGGATTAGAAAGGCACAGGATTATTAAATCCCACACCACTTCATTCCTGCCTGCAGGGTATAATCCACAACACATTTGAAGTTTCATAGGATATGGTCCCTTTCTCTCCTGAAGGAATGCAAGCAACTCCCATCTCACCTGGAGATATTGCAGGTTGAAGATGCATCATGGACAATATCCAGGCTTGGACTGACAAATGGCAAGTAACATTTGCACCATACAAGTGTCAGGCAATGACCATCTCCAACGAGAGAGAATCTAGCCACTGCCCCTTGACATTCAATGGCATTACCACCACTGAATCTCCCACTATCAACATCCTGGGGGTTACAATTGAGCAGAAACTAAACTGGACTAGCCATATAAATATTGTGCCTACAAGGGCAGGTCAAATCATGTGATGAGTAACTCACCTCTTGACTCCCCAAAGTCCGTCCACTATCTACAAGGCACAAGTCAGAGGTGTGATGGAATACGTCCCCAATTGCCTGGATGAGTGCAGCTTCCACAACATTAAAGAAGCTTGACACCATCCAGGACAAAGCAGCCCCCTTGATTGGCACCACATCCACAAACATTCACTCCCTCCATCACCGATGCACAGTGACAGCAGTGTGTGCCATCTACAAGATGCACTGCAGGAATTCACCAAGGCTCCTTCAACAGCACCTTCCAAACACACAACCACTACCATCTCAAAGGACAAGGGCAGCAGGTGGATGGGAACACCACCACCTGGAAGTTCCCCTCCAAATCACTCACCATCCTGACTTAGAAATATATCGCTGTTCCTTCACTGTCGCTGGGTCAAAATCCTGGAACTCCCTCCCTAACAGCACTGTGGGTGGACTGCAGCGATTCAAGGAGGCAGCTCACCACCACTTTCTCAAGGGCAGCTAGGGATGGGCCATAAATGCTGGCCCAGCCAGCGAAGCCCACATCCCGTGAATAAATTTTTTAAAAATGGAGCGAACCTATAGCCCCAAATTCAAACATGACACGGTGAAGGATCAAGCAGAGGGAAGCTCCACTCCTCCTCAGGCCATTGGGGTTTCCTCAAATGAGGTTGAACACTGGCATTTCCACTTCCTGGCCTTTTTCAGAACTGTTACACCAGATTCCCACCAGAGTTATGGCGAGAACCTGACGCAGTGGCCGGGGTAATTCAGTCCCCATGGTGAGGGGGAAGTGTCACTGTGTTTTCAGCCAGTGGATACTAGAAATACCGGACACACACATAAAAAGCACAACATTTACACTGACACTCAACAAACTGACAGACCAGAACAGACAACTGCAGCAAAAAAAAATTAAAGAACTACATACACGTGCACACACGTGTAGAGGTAAGACCAGCAATGTTAGTCGAGTGAATCAGTAAAAATTGCTTGCAGGTAACAAGCTTCCAAGTGAATCATTCACGTAAACTACCAGAGTGACACAGACATGCCCCCCGTTGTCAAGGGAAACCACAAGGTTCTGCAGAAAGAAAAGCCAGCTCTTGATGATTTGGAGTTCAAAGATTCTCGCTGTGTCCCTAATAACTTCAGTTTCCACAGGTGGTAAGATAGTGCCACAAGCAATTTTGACAAATAATATCCTAATCTTTGTCAAGGCCAACAGACAGGAGACATCCAACTTAGACGAAGGGCTTGAAAACTGGCTGATGGCAGTCAGTCAACAAGCTGAGAGGGTAAAGGATTCCTCTGCTTGCTGTGGGTAATGATTTTGTAAATATGGCCATGAGCATTACCTCGCTTCAGTATTTCTACTGAAACTAGGGACATAGCACGTAAGAACATGCCTCTGTTTTAGCAATCTGGAGAATTCCAATCCGTTCCTTTTTTTTGTTTCTAGGATTAGAATCTAAAATCCGAGTTTTTTTTTTCGGAAAGGATTAGTTGAATGAGATTTTCTTGTTGAATTGATCTGCTTGAACTGTAGCATCCCACAGCTTGCGGCCAAAATGAAAAACCCGACAAACAGCTGGGAAAATTGGAAATGCCGTGAATCTGATTTGCCGACCTGAACGCCAGATTCACCAAGATGATTGTAAAGAGAGCGAGACTCCAGACCAGGAGCCTTGTATTTGCCAACTTTACACTCTGTGCCTTTGGGGTGTTGCTGCTGTATTTCATAGGAATAACGTTCCTCCAGAATTATCCTGGAGTCACCAAGAATTGAATCTCCAGGACAATTCTGCTCAGAGCAAGAGCCCAGGAGAAAAACCATAGGATCATGAAAAGCATTTATTTATTCCTTACCACACTTTTTATCAAAATGTTGTGAATTAAAGGGCTGTCTGATTGACAGTCACGAATGACCCGAGGAGTTAATGAAGAGTCACTTTCCAGTTGCTGTGGGAAGTCAAGACATCTTAGGAATGGACATGTCGGGTGATTAATGGAGGGGGAGTGTGGGGGTGGGGCCGTTGGAGGTGATGCAACCTCCAGGAATGCATCCAGTCAGAAGTGGCAACCTTTAATAACGTGGACACTCTAAAATGGCAGCCAAAAGGGAAAAAGGGTTGAAGACATTTTTGAGGAAATTTATTTTGCCTTAGTAATTCTTTATAAAGGTGAGTGGAAGCAATCAAACATGAGGGTTACATTTAGCTGGTTTTGAGGTAATAATCATGCAATGCTTTGAGTGTTTTTGAAGGACATCCCAGTGAGGGATTTACAATTCATTTGCCACTTTATACAACCTAACCAGCCTGGTCTTTGTGTAATAAGGTTAACAAGCAAAGTCTTTTTTCTGGACTTTACTGAGGGATTCAGTACAGGGCAGCTGATAAAAGGCCTTAGCTGGTTATTGAAGAGTTGAGCCTCAATTTCCCAGTGCAGTACAGGTCTTCGCATTTCTATCATAGTCTTTAAAATTTGAAAGAAAGCTAATGGGATGAGCCAGAGCTTCTTCCAACTTAACATTGATAAGACTGCAGTCATTCTATTCAGACCCTGCCGAGAACTCCAAACCTTGCTCCCCATTCCCACCCCCTTCTCCCCACCCAATTGCTTAGGCTAAACTGTTAATGCGCAACTGCAGGGGCCTGTCTGACTCAGAGCTGAACCCCAAACCCGTACTATATTTATCATCAAGATCGCTCCTTTCCACCAATGCAACAGCAAAACGCCTTTGCCCATATTTTACTCTCACCACCGTTAAAACTTCTATCCACACCGTTGCCACATCTAAGTTCTCTGCTGCCGTCCTTTTATCACTGTGCCCAACAAATGTTCTTGTCCCTCGGCACACTCCAGTTAGAGCTCCTCCAGGGTCCCATCGCTCTTTAACTTTTACATTCTCCTTCAGCCCTACGTGCCAACGCATAAGTAACTCTTTCCCTCTGCTCCACACTGTCCTGGATGAGTGCAGCTCTAACAACACTCAGGATGCTCAACAACACCCAGAGTAAAGTAGCCGCTTGCTCGGCACCCCATCCATCACCTTAAACATTCACTCCCTCCACCACCGATGCACAGTGGCAGCAGTGTGCACCAACTGCAAGATGCATTATGGCAACTTGCTCAGTCTCCTTCAACAGCACCTTCCAAACCCACGACCTCAACCACCTAGTAGGACAAGGATGGCAGATGCATGGGAACACCCACCACCTGCAAGTTCCCCTCCAAGCCACTCACTATCCTGACTTGGAAATACATCCCTGTTCCTTCACTGTCTCAGGCATCAACATTCTGGAACTCCATCCTGACAGCACCACATGGACTGCAGCGGTTCAAGGAGGTGGCTCACCATCACCTTCTCAAGGACAACTAGGAATGGGCAATAAATACTGGCTTTGCCAGCAACAATCAAATCTCAAAAATGAATTTTAAAAAGCACAAACAATGTGTGGTGGAGCCTTCGGCCATGCTGTCCCTATACCCTGATCATTTCCCCTGAATCTCTATATCTTGCTACATTATCTCTACCCATCTTTAAAAACTCCTCAAACCTACCTCTTTGACCATGGCTTGAGTCATCTCCCTAACTCTCTACTCCTACACAAGGTCTCTTTTCCCCTCTGTTCAGTGCCTCGGGGCAAAGTACCATCCAGACACAATCAAAAAGTAGAATACTGTGGATGCTGGAAATCTGAAATAAAAACAGAGAATGTCGGAAATGCTCAGCAGGACTGGTAGCGTCTCAGGAGAGAGAAACAGAGTTAACCTTTCAAATCGACTGACTGATGAAAGTTCATCAACCTGAAGCATTGACTCTGTTTCTCTCTCTACAGATGCTGCCAGACCTGCTGAGTAATTCCAGCATTCTCTGTCTTTATTTCATCTATGTGCAAGTTGTTGCTCTATTCTATTTCAAAAACATTCATCATTTAACAAAGGTATTCATGGTTTTAGCTCCTTTGTTGACAGAATGAGACTGACTTGGTAACACTGCACTTAGGTGATGCATGCGCCTTTCATCTGAACCATGTGTAATATGATGATCATTATTCTTACCATGACAGGGTTTCTTTTATTAGATTTCATTCTTAGTCTAAACATCTCTGCCTGGTGTATCATGCAAATTTTCTCTATCGCATTTTTTAGTCCCCCCTATCTATCCTCCCTACACCATGTACCTGAGGCAGTAATACTACAGAAAATAGTCTGACACTCGTATATGCAGTGAGTACAGTCAACAGACCTGAGTTATACTGACAGCTGCACTTACATGTGGTTCAGTGGCAATGGATAAAGTGTAGAACTTGGTGGTGCTACCAAATATTCAGATGAGAACTTTGAAGGCTGAAGTGGAGAAGGATTCTATGTGGACTACAGTTGAACATGAATCAGTCAGTCCCAAGAGATAGGAGAGGTAAATATTTTGAGAGTTGTCTGGTGGGATGTTTCTCTCCTAACATTATAAAGAATCTAAACTAGACTCAAAACACTCCCGTGACTGGTGTGGCTGGTTTTGTGATGTCATTAGGCGTGAAGTCCTAAGCAATGTGAAAAAAAAAGGTTTTGAGGAGGGGGGATCTCACACCTTCCAGCTTTAGCAACCTTGAGAGTTAGATTATAAGCTTACTCTTGCATGACAGTGGTGGGCTGGTGTCCCAAATTGCTCCCTATTGGCTTACTAGGTGGTACTGTAACAGCAGCCTGAGAGAACTGATGAGGTACCCTCTTGCTAGGTTTCTGCAATAGGTGGGTTGATTCTATGGCCATCTCACTCTATCTCCTGTCCACTAAACTACTGAACCTGTTACTCAAAAGGATTTACACTCCCCCTACGATCTCTAGGTTATTAACATTCAAGCTTTGTACCATCTAATTGATGAATTGGTTCTGTTTTCCCTCTTGTTCCTTTCCCAACCTGGGTCTTACCGTTTAAAAGCAAATGGTAGAACCCCAATGATAGAGGGTCATTGCTTGGACCTGATAGCGATAGGATAGTACCTTTTCTCCATAGTAAGCTCTGTCAGGTGTAACTTCAGAGAAAGTAGAGGCTCAAAATGATACAAAGGTTAAGGTCAACAAAGACAACCCAGTTCCTCAAGAAGTGCTTCTGTTTTTTTCTGTCACACTTTGGATTAAACTTCCCCTTTTTTTAGCTGAATTTCTACTCTCGTTGGATGAACTGTGTTAAGTAAGTACTGACAGGAATGCACCAAGAACAGGCTGAATGAAAATCCGGTGAGTAGATGGGGTTAAGCTACAGGTCAAAAGCTACGGAGGGAAGCTAAGGGCGGAATTGTTTTGACACCTCCTGCCCGCGGGATTTTTCAGTCCCGCCGAAGTCAATGGACTTTTAAACAATGTGGACTTGCCACATTTTAAGGCCCCACCCCCGCCATGACGGGACTGTAAAATCCTGCCCTAAGTGTGCATGGAGGTAGAGTGGGTAAAGTCAGGGGGTAAGGGTGGCAGGTGGGTGAGGTGATAGAGTGGAGGTGGGTACAGTTGTAGGTTGATAGGGTGATAGGCGGATAGAGTGGTAAGTGGGCGAGGTGGGTAGGTGGGTGAGTGGTAGGTGGATAGGTTGGTGGGTAGAAGGTGGGCGAGGCGGGTGAGTGGTAGGTGGGTCACGGGCAGCAGAGTTCCGGTCGGGAGCTGGCGTTAAGACTTGGAAAGCATACATTTTGAAGACTGCAAATACGTCCTGTATTCAAAGGGTTAAAAATAAATGAGGTTGACTCTTAATTGCTCTGTGAGGTGGCCCAATGAGCTAATCTGTTGTATTAAACTGCTGGAATGAAACTCCCTATCACTTCCTCAGGCAATTAAGGATGAGTATTTGATGCCAGCCTTACCAAAAACAGTTACATCCCCGAGAATGGATGAAAGGTTGTACAGGGAAGAGGAGCCTGTTACTGCCTTCATCTGGGTGACAATATTATCCGCAAAATATACAACCCCTCACCCCAACTCAGGGCTTCAATGGCAGGCTGTGCATGTGGATCAGGTCATTTGTTTCTGGTTTCCCCTGATTCCTGTAGTCACCATTTCCCACCAGAAGGAGGCAGCGGACTCTGTGCTCAAAAAGGAATCGTGCCTCTTCTTCATCCAACCATGACACTTAGGGTTGCCAACTCTGGCTGAACGTAACCCTGAAGGATTCATCACATGACATTCCAGCTTCAAAGGCTGCCCCTGGTCAAACAGCCCGTTTTTTATGCACCCCTACACCCTCACATTGCCAATATTTCTTTAACCAGGAAACCAAAGTATTGAAGGAAAATGAAAATACTGCTCCGAGATTTTTCTCCTGGGTTTGCGCTCAGCAGTGTCCTCAGTTAGTCTTCAGCCCCTGGTGACTCCAGGACAATCCTGGAGAGTTGGCAAACCTAAAATCTCAGCCAGCTTAACCCAGAATCGTGTTATTTTCCTGTCGATTGCCCATGATTGTTTGCTGAGTGTGGTTTTTATGATTGAAACTGTGATTGCTGATGGAAAAGGGCGAGCAATTTGTCATCGCTACCTCCTGGGTCACTGTACACTCAATTCCAGGGCTGGTGAGGGGCGAGGGTGGGTGGGGAGGTGTGGGCAGGAAATCACCTGACATGCAGTGAGCACAGAAGTCAGCCACATTTACAGCAGGGCGTCATGCTGTGACATCTCATCGGTTGCAGTGATAGTGTTGCCTGGCTGCGCTACCTCCCTGGCCTCAGTAACACTGTGACGCTCGGTGTGAGTGGATGGGAATGATCCAGACTGTCCATTTTGTTCCCTCGTACTGTCAGAAACAGTAACACCTGCCCAGCCGACTGATGCCACACAATCTCGGTTTGGAAAAAAGTAAGCAAGAATAGAGAAAGCCAGAAAATTGAAAAGAGGTGTGCAGGATAATGGTAATTCTTTGCAAAGGTGAATTTTGATGAGGAGCAACCTCTGTTCACCCACTTTACAATCAGAGAGAGAGAGAGAGAGAGAGAGGGAGACAGTAGCACAGGGCAAAGCAGTTGAAGAACAATGAAGAGGTTGTCATTTTGATTTAGTTGTGTTTTAGAGCCATTTCTGTTGCAGGGACTGACCCTGCTGTCGGCGGGATTATGGAGTGGGAGGTCACACCGAAACCAAAGCGTTGGGCAGAATTTTGCCCTCGGAGGGCGGGCTCGGTGAGAACGGGCAAGAGTGGCCGGGAAGCCAACCGCAGCCCGCGATCGAGGCCAGTTAAGGCCCGCCCAGTGCAAAACATGTGCTACCTGTATGGGCTGGGGTGTAAGAGGGGACCTACGAGCACGCGTGCAGGTAAAAGCTCCCTGAGGCACAGAGCTGCCTCAGAGAGACGAAGAAGACATGAACAGTTAAAAATAAAGCATTTTAAGATGCTAAAAAAAACATGTTCCCTCATGGTGACATGTTAGAAATTAGGATGAAAATTTCTAACGGAGGATCCAACACCTCCTCCTGCCCCCGCGGATGAGGTTTCGCAAAAAAAACGCAAAGGCCGCTTGGCCCTTTCGGCTGCCCGCGATTGGACAAGCAGCGACAAGCTTACATCAATCGTGGCCTCACTTGACCTTTTAGTTGTCGGCGGGCGTGCTGCCAACTCCAGCCCGCGCCCGCCGACAGAAATGCCGCGTAAGAGTGCGTGATGGTGGTGGGACGCTCGCCCGACATCAACACGAAGCTGGTGCCCGCCCCACCCGACAAGTGGAAGAATTCTGCCCATTTGGCACTGTCAGTGGCACCTTCAGGGTGAGGCTGGCACGGAGGATCACCCACAGCCACCTAACTCAATGCTGCTAAAACTGCAGTGCTGCCTGTGAGGGTCACCCTCGCAGCCTCCCCGTGTTTACCAATGAGCAGTTAACCCATTTGCCTCGAATCCTTGCTCTCCCCCCGTCTTGGCTGGGGTGCACACTCACTTGAGATAGACAAGGCATCTGCCAAATTGTTGTTTACTCTTGTTACGAAATTACATGGCATTTACAACACAGAAGCAGGCCATTCAGCCCAACCAGTTCATGCTGGTGTTCACGAGCCACCTCCCACCCCATCTCCTCCTATCTTCATATTCGTCTATTTCTTTTGCTCCCGTGTGTTTACCTAGGTTCCTATTAAAGGCATCAACTCTCTCCACTTCAGCTATTCCTTATGGTAGCAAGTTCCACATTCTAACCATGACCTGGGTACAGATCCTAAAATCCTTCATTGAATTTATTATTGACTATCTCATATGTGTGATTTCTAGTTTTGTTATCACCCATCGGTTTCAGATGGGCTGGTTGTGCGTTCGGGCACCTATATCGCATGGTGTCGTTTCACGATCAGCATATTGTTTTAAAAAAAAAAGTTTCACTTTGCGTGGGGGTGGGGTCACAGGGGTAGAATTTGAACTTGGATGCTCTGACCCTTTCTTACATCCCTCCTCCCCCCGCTGCACCCCCCCCCACTCCACATTGGCAGTGCCCCTTTACCAACCGTGGGCACACTTTATGCACAAAATGAATCACAGTGTTGACTATTGTCTGCTCCCCCTTGATACGATAAACAAAGAAAAGAGTTATTGAAAGGATTGCATTCGCTGCAGGTGATTGTATAGACTGGCCTTAACTATGCTTGTTTGTCAAACAAAAGAATGGTCTGTGGCAATTTGTTGGCACTAACTGGCTTTGTGCAGAACAAAGCTCAAGACATATTTTGTACTCTCAATGTGACATGTTTTTACAAAATAAAATATGTAAAATTTTGTTACAAAGGGGAAAAAAAAAGGTCATACAATGTGACATTTCAGATTTATTTCCAGGTGTAAATTTCCTGAGCGGGAATGAACGAAATGAATTCCTATTCAAATTCTTGGAGCCCAATTCTTTTGCTTGCCTGGATTGTCCCCAGGTTAGCATTAAAATATTCCTCTTGTGATCCTCAACTGTGTCTCATGAGTTTTTATTCCTTCCACCAACGGTTCTATTTTAAGGCTTGAAAGAATTAAAGAGACTCAGTAGGGGGTGCCCATGTGTGTTTCAGTCAGAAAGTTATGCCGGTCAAACGACGCACATAAGAGATATTGGAAAGTGTAGATGTACAAAGGGACCTGGGTGTCCTCGTCAATAAGTCACTGAAAGCTAACATGCAGGTGCAGTAAGAAATTAGGAAGCCTAATGATATGTTAGCCTTAATTGCAAGAAGATTTGAGTACAGGAGTAGCAAAGTCTTGCTTCAATTACTTCGAACCTTAGTTAGACCCCACCTGGAGTACTGTGTGCAGTTTTGGTCCCCTTACCTTAGGAAGGATATTATTGCCATTGAAGGAGCACAAGGAAGGTCCACCAGACCTGTTCCTGGGTTGGCAGGACTGTCCTATAAAGAGGGATTGGGGAAACTGGGCCTGATTTCTCTAGAGTCTCAAAGGATGAGAGGTGATCTCATTGAAACGTACAAAATACTTAAAGGGATAGACAGGGTAGACGCAGGTAAGATGTTTCCCCTGACTGGGGAGTCTAGAACCAAAGGGCACAATTTCAAAATAAGGGGGAAGACGCTTAGGACAGAGATGAGGAGAGTTTTTTTTTTTACTCAGAGGATTGTGAATATTTGGAATTCTCTCCCCCAGAGGGCTGTGGAAACTTAGTCATTGAGTATGTTTAAAGCAGAGATTGACAGATTTCTAAATACCGATGACATAAAGGGATAAGGGGATAGTGTGGGCAAGAAGGCATTGAAGTAGATGATCAGCCGATTGTATTGAATGGCAGGGCAGGCTCAAAGGGCTGAATGGCCTACCCCTGCTCCTATGTTTCTATGTAAGAACTGTTACCTTTCCTGATGTCTGGGCAGGGGCAAAGTGCCAGCTAATAGAGAAAAGAAGACCCAGTTTTCATTGCTGGTCTGTGACAAACCCAGGCAAGACAGCAGTTGGAAGCTGATAGCAGAGGAAAACAAGGCAAGATTCCTGCTTCAGTTATCCCAGACACCAAGTTGTATTTCCTGGTAATTGCAGGAAGTTGTGCTTCCAGTCGATCATAGTAACAACAACTTGCATTCATATAGCACCTTTCCTATGCTAAAATGCCTCACACAACTGCAACGTACAAGATTTGACACCAAGCCACAAAAGGAGATATTAGGACAGGTGACTACAAACTTGGTTAAGAGGGTACATTTTAAGGTGCATCTTAAAGGAGCAGAGAGAGCTAGAGAGGAGACCATAGAATCACAGAACGATGATGGCACAGAAGGAGACCATTTGGCCCATCATGGCCATGCTGGCTCTCTGAAGGAGCAATTCATCTAATGCCACTCCCCCATTTCCTCCCTTTAGCCCTGCCCATTCTTCCTTTTCAGGTAATGACTCAATTCCCCCTTGAATGCCTCGATTGAATCTATCCCTACCACCCTCTCAAACAGTGCATTCCAGATCCTCACCACTCACTGCGTGAAAAAGTTTTTCCTCAAGTCGCCATTAAATCTGCCTTACATCTGAGCTCTCTGGTTCTCGATCCTTCTACCAATGGGAACAGTCTCTCCCTGTCTACCCTGTCTAGACCCCTCATGATTTTGAATACCTCTATCAAGTCTCTTTTCGACCTTCCTTTCTCCAAGGAGAACAATCTCAACTTCTCCAATTTATCTACGTAACTGAAATTCTTCATCCATGGAGCCACTCCTGTGAATCTTTTCTGTAGTCTCTCTAACACCGTCAAATCCTTCCTAAAGTATGCCACCCAAAACTGGACTTGATACTCCAGTTGAAGCCGAACCAGTGTTTATACAGGTTTAACATAACCTCCCTTCTCTTTAAACGTTATACCCCTATTGATAAAGCCCAAGTTGCTGTATGCTTTATTAACCTCTCTCAACTTGGCCTGCAACATTCTATGATTTATGCACATATACACCCAGGTCTCCTGCACACCCTTTAGAATTGTGCCCCTTACTCTTTATTATCTCTACTATCAAAATGAATCACTTCACACTTCTCTGCATTAGATTTCATCTGCCACTTGTCTGCCCGTTCTATCAATCTTCTTATGTCCTTTGAAGTTCTACCCTATCCCCTTCACAGCTCACATGCTTCCAAATTTTGTATTGTCTGCAGATTTCGAAATTTATCATTGATATACATCAGGAAGGTCCTAACACCGACCCCTGGGGAACTCCACCTTCCCTCAGAGGGAGAGGTTTAGGATGGGAATTCCAGAGCTTAGGCCCAAGCAGCTGAAGGCTTGTTCACCAATGGCAGATTAAAATTGCCAAGATGCAAGAGGTTAGAATTGGAAGAGTGCAGAGATCTTAGAGGGTTGTAAGGCTGGAGGAGGTTATAGGGATAGTGAGAGATGAGACCATGATGAGTTGAGATGGAGGATGAAGTGATGAAATCACAGCGGATGAGAAGGTCATAGAACAAACTCCATGGTTTGAATTTCACGCTTGTCATGCACGCCGAATCAGCGGGTCCAGAATTGGACGCGAAATGTGCTTCCGCCCGTGATTGGCCCCCAAAGGCAATTTCACACTGGGCTGACCAATTAACAGCCAGCCAACATGTGACGCACACTGAGAAAGCCCCAGCACTGCTGAGGGGGGGGAGGGCGGGAAGAGGGTGGGCGCCAACAAAAGTGAGGGTGCGGGTGGGTGCTTCTGGCGAGCTCCCTGAAGGCAGACAGCTGTTGCGGAGCCGACTCAGGGGGGCTGCAGACCCGGACAGATTAAGTGACCAGAAAAAAATGCACCAAACCATGTCTATGCAGCACATTCAAGCACCCGACAGCAGAGCTGATAAAAACATCAGTCCCTTTCTTAAATCATACTTCGCTCCGGACATTTCATTCCGCCCTTGGAAGGCGGTTTTGTTAACAATAGGCTGCCCCGCCTGCCCATTTTGCCCATGCGACCAGCGCCAAATCGCACGAGCAACCTAAAATCGTGGACACTAGAATTTGTAATGGTCTTAATCGACCCTTGTCAGCGGGCGTGGCTCCGACTCCCACACGTGCCCGCCAACCTCAATATTGCTCGTGTGCGCAGTGACGTTGGGATGCACGCCCAACATCATTTCAAGCAATTTCACGAGCATTCAGGCGTGCGCCCGCCCAATTGACTCAAGGACTCTGGCCATGAGGGAATCACATGACTGCATCACCTTTGAAATAAAGCGAGGTAAGATGTATTGATAGAACAGCTGATTAGATATTATGAGGTACTAGAGGCTATGGTAATTAGGTACAGCACGCTATTCACGCAGCTAGCGTTTTATGGACCATAGATGTGGGAGCATTTTTTTTTAAAAAAGTCCTGTCAGTCAAAAATCTAATTTCTTGCCCCTCCTCCTCATCCCCCTCCTTTGCCAAGGCCAAACCTCAATCTCCTCTTCCTGAAAAATTTGCTTCTGAGGAAAGCAACATTTTGCAAGTGGACGCGTAGATTATTTTTGATGTCTTGACAGGACTGTAGAGCATTTCTTTCCCAATCTGTCCAGACAGCACAAGTCACCGTTCTGTAAGAATTCAGCCTCTTAGGCTGTTGCCTTTTTTCCATAGGGAAAAAGTGATAAAACAGTTCCCTGGAAAACAAGCCTTCTATTATTAAACTTACTCATAATTGGAGCAAAGGCTGGTTGATGCAAGAAATATCACCTGTGATTGTTTGGAAGGTTCTGATCCCATACAAAAGCCTTCCTGAAGAAAGGTCACTGATTGGAAAAGCTCACTCTTTTTCTCTCTTCCCCACATTTTGCCAAGCCTGCTGAGTATTTCCAGCATTTTCTGTTTTCATTATAAGCTCAAATACTATGGTTATCTTCACAGGGAAAGACAGTTGCTCTGTGCTGGCTCTTATCCTAAGGTAAGGCTCAAATGGACATCATCCCGAGGAAACATGGATGCTAATGGCAGGTCTCCTTGGACCATTCCCTAGTTTCTGTTCCAACATCTGAAGGCTTGGATCTTGGGAAGGTCCCATGAGGTACAAGCCCCACCTGCCATTGCTCCTTTTGAGAATAGTTCCCTTCCTCCTACAAATCTAGCACAGTCATTGGAAGGTACAGCACAATCTCCCTGCCAACCCATTGGCTGCCACAGCTGGTAATGAAGCAGGTGCTATCAGCAACAGTACTGCTGCCAAAGATCTTTCCAAATGGATCTCGCAGTGCGTGCTTGCAGCAGGAGGGAATTCTCCAAAGATAACGCAGATGCTTTGTGTGAAACGTCTGAATGGTATCAGAATTTGCAACACGATAGCAAACTGTTACTCGCCACATTGAAGGAGCCTGACTTTCAAGGCCGGAAGCTTTGGATGAGCATCACTAAAGGAGTGGACAGGTGATAGATATTGTAGATTTCATTGAGGGACCATTTGTACATGACTGTGCACAATTAGAAGTCCCTTGCAGGCACTCTGTGGTCCCCAAAATCTTCCAGATATATTCCCGCTCCTGAATTAAGCTCCTCACTCTTTGGACACCAAAACCTCCTTGTTCAATTCAATGGGACATGCTTGGGGGCTGTATGGATGTGCTGTCTGAGGACACCACTGGGTAACAGTGTAGACCACCCACAGGATGCACGGTAGCAAGTGGCCACAGTTTCTTCACAGCACCTCCCAAACCTGCGACCCTAACCGTCTCGAGGTCAAGGGCAGCAGGCGGACAGGAACACTATCACTTCCAAGGTCCCCTCCAAATCACACAATTTCCTGAATTGAGACATATGTTGTCATTTCTTCGACATGGCTGGGTCGAATCCTGGGAGCTGCCTATCTAGTACTAGAGTAGTAGAGTAAACTTACCATAAGGACTGCAGTGGTTCAAGAAGAAAGCCCATCAGCTTATCAAATGCAACTTAGTGCAGGCAACCATATCCTCAGGGCATTGCTAGTGATCCCAAGACTGAATAAGAAATCTGGCCATTACATGAAATTTAAAAAGCCTTACATTGTCTGGCATCCTATAATGTCTCTTAGGTTGCATCATAGTGACTAGTTAACGACTCCCTACAGTAGTACAATTCACAATCATATTCAGCTGAAAATATATGCCATATTTCTGAATAAATGTTAGTTAAATGAAGCACTAAACATTGCAGAACAGGTTTTACGTTGCACACAAAGCTGCTTTCTGGATACTGAGTGACCATATGAGATCTGGCTGGGGCTGCAATCTTTTACCACCGTGTTGATTCACAATGCATAAGCCACACCACCTCTATGGACTGACTAAAAATGTTGCCTTCTGCACAACTGGTGTTAACTATGTTGTGGGCAAGATCATGGTGGCAGCAATAATAATCTCGCACTAGCCCAGGCAATGAATTAAAATACGGCTTTCCAAAGCGCTTGCTTTAAATAATGAAAAGTGAGTTGGGAAGGAATAAAAATATATGGTCACAGCAAGGTGTGGATCTCCTGGATAATTAGGGAGCTGGTGTTTAAGAGCTCGAATGATGATGTAACCCAGGAGTTATTGGAGGATTTTTATTGTGGAGGAGGGTGGAGAGGGTGGTGTGGGGTGGGGAGGGGGATGGAGAGGGTGGTGTGGGGTGGGGAGGGGGGTGCAGGGAGGGGGGTGGAGAGGGTGGTGCGGGGTGGGGAGGGGGGTGCAGGGAGGGGGGTGGAGAGGGTGGTGCGGGGTGGGGAGGGGGATGGAGAGGGTGGTGTGGGGTGGGGAGGGGGGTGCAGGGAGGGGGATGGAGAGGGTGGTGTGGGGTGGGGAGGGGGGTGCAGGGAGGGGGGTGGAGAGGGTGGTGCGGGGTGGGGAGGGGGTGGGGAGGGGACAGGGGTCGTGCGGGGTGGGGAGGGAGTGGGGAGGGGACAGGGGTCGTGCGGGGTGGGGAGGGGGTGGGGAGGGGGTGGGGAGGGGGTAGGGAGGGGGTGAGGAGGGGGTAGGGAAGGGGTGGGGAGGGGGTGGGGTGGGGGTGGGGAGGGGGTGGTGCGGGGTGGGGAGGGGGTGGGGAGGGGGTAGGGAAGGGGTGGGGAGGGGGTGGGGTGGGGGTGGGGAGGGGGTGGTGCGGGGTGGGGAGGGGGTGGGGAGGGGGTGGGGAGGGGGTAGGGAAGGGGTGGGGAGGGGGTGGGGTGGGGGTGGGGAGGGGGTGGTGCGGGGTGGGGAGGGGGTGGGGAGGGGGTGGGGTGGGGAGGGGGTGGGGTGGGGGTGGGGAGGGGGTGGTGCGGGGTGGGGAGGGGGTGGGGAGGGGGTGGGGAGGGGGGGGGGGGGGGGGGGGGGGGGGGGGGGGGGGGGGGGGGGGGGGGGGGGGGGGGGGGGGGGGGGGGTGGGGGGGGGGGGGGGGGGGGGGGGGGGGGGGGGGGGGGGGGGGGGGGGGGGGGGGGGGGGGGGGGTGGGGGGGGGGGGGGGGGGGGGGGGGGGGGGGGGGGGGGGGGGGGGGGGGGGGGGGGGGGGGGGGGGGGGGGGGGGGGGGGGGGGGGGGGGGGGGGGGGGGGGGGGGGGGGGGGGGGGGGGGGGGGGGGGGGGGGGGGGGGGGGGGGGGGGGGGGGGGGGGGGGGGGGGGGGGGGGGGGGGGGGGGGGGGGGGGGGGGGGGGGGGGGGGGGGGGGGGGGGGGGGGGGGGGGGGGGGGGGGGGGGGGGGGGGGGGGGGGGGGGGGGGGGGGGGGGGGGGGGGGGGGGGGGGGGGGGGGGGGGGGGGGGGGGGGGGGGGGGGGGGGGGGTGGGGGGGGGGGGGGGGGGGGGGGGGGGGGGGGGGTGGGGGGGGGGGGGGGGGGGGGGGGGGGGTGGGGGGGGGGGGGGGGGGGGGGGGGGGGGGGGGGGGGGGGGGGGGGGGGGGGGGGGGGGGGGGGGGGGGGGGGGGGGGGGGGGGGGGGGGGGGGGGGGGGGGGGGGGGGGGGGGGGGGGGGGGGGGGGGGGGGGGGGGGGGGGGGGGGGGGGGGGGGGGGGGGGGGGGGGGGGGGGGGGGGGGGGGGGGGGGGGGGGGGGGGGGGGGGGGGGGGGGGGGGGGGGGGGGGGGGGGGGGGGGGGGGGGGGGGGGGGGGGGGGGTGGGGGGGGGGGGGGGGGGGGGGGGGGGGGGGGGGGGGGGGGGGGGGGGGGGGGGGGGGGGGGGGGGGGGGGGGGGGGGGGGGGGGGGGGGGGGGGGGGGGGGGGGGGGGGGGGGGGGGGGTGGGGGGGGGGGGGGGGGGGGGGGGGGGGGGGGGGGGGGGGGGGGGGGGGGGGGGGGGGGGGGGGGGGGGGGGGGGGGGGGGGGGGGGGGGGGGGGGGGGGGGGGGGGGGGGGGGGGGGGGGGGGGGGGGGGGGGGGGGGGGGGGGGGGGGGGGGGGGGGGGGGGGGGGGGGGGGGGGGGGGGGGGGGGGGGGGGGGGGGGGGGGGGGGGGGGGGGGGGGGGGGGGGGGGGGGGGGGTGGGGGGGGGGGGGGGGGGGGGGGGGGGGGGGGGGGGGGGGGGGGGGGGGGGGGGGGGGGGGGGGGGGGGGGGGGGGGGGGGGGGGGGGGGGGGGGGGGGGGGGGGGGGGGGGGGGGGGGGGGGGGGGGGGGGGGGGGGGGGGGGGGGGGGGGGGGGGGGGGGGGGGGGGTGGGGGGGGGGGGGGGGGGGGGGGGGGGGGGGGGGGGGGGGGGGGGGGGGGGGGGGGGGGGGGGTGGGGGGGGGGGGGGGGGGGGGGGGGGGGGGGGGGGGGGGGGGGGGGGGGTGGGGGGGGGGGGGGGGGGGGGGGGGGGGGGGGGGGGGGGGGGGGGGGGGGGGGGGGGGGGGGGGGGGGGGGTGGGGAGGGGGAGGGGTGGGGAGGGGGAGGGGGGTGGGGAGGGGGTGGGGTGGTGCGGGGTGGTGCGGGGTGGGGAGGGGGTGGGGAGGGGGTGGGGTGGTGCGGGGTGGTGCGGGGTGGGGAGGGGGTGGGGAGGGGGTGGGGGTGGTGCGGGGTGGGGAGGGGGTGGGGGTGGTGCGGGGTGGTGCGGGGTGGGGAGGGGGTGGGGAGGGGGTGGGGGCGGTGCGGGGTGGGGAGGGTGTGGGGAGGGGGTGGGGAGGGGGTGGGGTGGTGCGGGGTGGTGCGGGGTGGGGAGGGGGTGGGGTGGTGCGGGGTGGTGCGGGGTGGGGAGGGGGTGGGGAGGGGGTGGGGGTGGTGCGGGGTAGGGAGGGGGTGGGGTGTCTGGCAGAAGGGACACAGACAGGAACTTGAGGTCACCTGGAAGTTACATTAACTTCACAACTTTGTTACAGCCACTCGAGGAGAGCTGGACCGACTCCCCTCTTCTCCCACACCAGGTCTGACCCTAACAGGGTTAGTTCCTGAATTTGGAGAGGATGTGCTGTGCCAGTACTGCAGGAGCCCCACTATTCCGGCTTTCCAATTGTAAAGAATTAGTCGGACAGGTTTTATTGGGTTAAACAAAGAACAAATGCGTTTGTTGAAACCAATTCCCGAATTGAAGAAGAAACCAAGGCCGGGATTTACCAGCTCTGCCACGGCTGGTTTCCCAGTGACGGACGCAGCGAGACATTCAGAAGATCCCGCCAGCGGGAGGGGCTGGAAAAACCCGCCCTTGACAAATCGCAATCACCACGCACACGTCACACACATTCGCCTGGGAACCCCCCCCCACCTCCAGCCACACGCCCCAGTACACATGGCAGAATAAGAGGATAGGCTTAAGGGATTTTTTTTATAGCTTGTGAACAAAAATAAAACAAAGGAGCATAAGGTCACTCAGACTCGAAGCGTTAACTCTGTCCCTCTCTCCACATATGCTGCCAGACCTGCTGAGTTTTTCCAGCATTTTCTGTTTTTATTATGGTCAGCTGTCCGATGGCTGGTCTCGATGCTGCGATTCAACTTTGCAGCTGTTCTGTTCAGTTGTCTTCCTGGGTGCAGTTGCACGGAGCAGATTTCCACATTTTATTCTCAAAATACCTTGGCTTGCCGTAGATTTCTCTCAGGATGGTTGCTTTGCAAATCCGGGCACAACGCTTCTGGGAGACAGCGGTGAGGGCAAACAACTTCAGCAGGTTCTCCCTCTCTCCTGCTTGGTAAGCATCCCTTAAAGCACTCTGCTGGGTTGTATACTCCAGAGAAATTCTATCGGTTCATGTCTTCTGCAGTTATTGTTTCAGAACAGGGAATTGCATTTTGATGTCTCCTCTCAGAAACATTTGCAAGGTCTCAGGATAGTGTGAAATCAGCAGGAGATGGGGTCTTTCATGCTGCCCAGGGGGTTGAGTGCCTGTTTCTTTTCCCATCTCAATGGGTGAAATGTAACTGGGTATTATAGCAGTCTAGGCACTTTCCATTGTCTTCAGAGAGTTCCAGTTTTTTTTTAAATCCAGCCAGAAAAAGATAAAATATAAATTGTATCTTTAAGAACAGGCACATCCTCATAACAACGTACATAATATTATTTCCAATGTTGATGTTGCGCAAAGACTTGCATTTATGTAGCACCTTTCACAATCTCAGGATGTCCCAAGGCAAATTACAGCCAATGAAACACTTTGGGGGAGGTGGACTAGTACTTCAGTCACCCAGCGTATCTCTGGGGATCTAGGTTCAAATCCCACCGCAGCAAATGGTGAAATTTGAATGCAATAAAAAATCTGGAATTAGAATTCTAATGATGACCATGAAACCATTGTTGATTGTTATAAAAAAAAACCATCTGGTTCACTGATATCCAGTCAGCAATGTGGTTGACTCTTAAATGCCCTAGCAAGCCATTTATTTCTCAAGGACAACTAGGGCTGGGCGATAAAAGCTCAGCCAGCCAGCGACAGCCACATCCCGTGAGTTAATAAGAAGAATTGCAGTCACTGTTGTAATGTAGGAAGCACAGCAAGCTCCCACAAACAGGAATGTGACAATGACCAGATCATCTGTTTTTTTCTTAATAATGCTGATTGAGGGATAAATATTGGCCAGGACACCACCTCTGCTCTCCTTCAAAACAGGATATTTTACACCTGGGAGGGCAGGATTGGCCTCAGTCTAACATCTCCCCCAAAAATTAGCACCTCCAGCACTGGAGTGCCAGCCTAGAATTTGATGTTCAAACCTCTGGAGTAGTATTTAAACTCAGTTTATGACCCAGAGGCAAGAGTACCACCCCCAGCAGGCCCCAAAACTGTGAACACATGATTAACTACTGATCACTTAGTCGCAGAACCTGATGTCATCAGCTATTGATCAGGCAATATTAAGGCCCTCTTCCACATTGCTTATGAAATATGTAACCAAAAGATCTCTCTGGAGCTCTAGTGTTCACAGTTCCCAGAGCAAATCACATTCAATATCACTTTACACTTTCTATTACCTGTCTCATGTCCAATCCAGCATTATAATTTTTCCATTAACTTTAAGTACATCAATCTATCCTGAAAGCCTGAAATGCAAAATGCTAAAAAATGCCACCTGAAAATCCACAAACATTCTAGCCTCATCAACTAATGCAGGCACCTCCTCAAAGAGTTCCAGTAGATTTGTAAGGCACGATCTCTTGATTGTGAAACCATACCTTTGAGTATTTCCCCATTGTAGCTCTTACACTAACAGATTACAGTTCCCTGATTCCTGTCACACTGGCAGTTAGGAAAATAGGTTATTGAAACACAACCTGCACAAGTGTGGCTAAAACCCATTTTGTAAGGGGCTAAGCGATTTTGGGGAGACTTATTCCAGTTTCTCAGGCGCAAGTGACCACACCATGAAATTAGCCATACTTCGGCAATTATTGGCAATAAATTGCCAGTCTTAATACCTGGAATGCACTGCCTGCTGGTGTAGTGGGTGCTGACTCACTTGTCGTCTCCAAGAAGGAGCTGGGCTTATTCTTCATATTGAAGGTAAGCAATCTTCCAGATAACATGCAGTCCGTGTGAATTCCTGGACTGGACTGAGGAGGCCGGGGCAGAATTTTCCAGAGGGTTTCCTTTTCCTTATTTGTCCTGGATTCTTCTCTGTAATTTTTGCCTCTCCCAGGGGTTTGCCTAGCTGTCAGGTCAGTTGAAAGCCTCTAGTCATGATGCTGCAGGCTTGATGGACCCAAGTGACCTTTTCCTGATCGTCATGTGCACAGGCTACAGGGTAGGTGTAATAGGAATTGGAATGGAGACTGGGAACTGAGCCACAATGTTGGGGAAACTTTACTCTGGGTTTAGTCTTCCAAAGCCACACTTGGGAGTGTTTGATGCTGCCTTCCCAAGCTCCTGAAACGGAATTAAAAACAGAAAATGCTGGAAACCCTCTGCAGGTCTGGAACACCCATGGAGAGAGAAACCGCTAGGAGTTCATAGGCAGAATTTTACACCTCATGGGTGGGAGCATGAACGACCCGAACGGACGTGAAATAGCTGGAGGTTACGTGGGGCGAGTGTCCCAACATCATCCTGCATGTGAGCAACGTTCAGGTCGGCGGATGTGCACGGGTGTCGGAGCCACACCTACCAACAACTAAAAGCCACTTAAGGCCATTAAAAAGCCAATTAGAACCATAGAGCCATAGAAACGTTACAGTGTAGAAAGAGGCCATTCAGCCCATCATGTCTGCGCCAGCTGGAAAAAGATGAAAAAGAAACTTGCCGCTCATTTGAATCCCACTTTCCAGCGCCTGGTGCGTAGCCTTGCAGGTTACAGCGCTTCAGATGCAGATCCAAGTACCTTTTCAATGAGTTGAACGTTTCAGCCTCAATCATCAACTTAGGCAGTGAATTCCAGACGCCCACATGGACTCCTCCACAACAGAGACCACGGCACACAGAACCTCACGGATCTCCGCTAGGTCCTCCCGCACAACCCGCTGGACATCCAACATCTACCGCCTAATGGATGACTCCAGAGGCTCACCACCTGCCTTCGGCCCAGCATGGTCCTGGTCTCCAGCAGTCCTTCCACTGCTGGCTTCCATCAGTGACGGTACAACACAAGAGTGTTTGCACAAGCTGAAACTCTCACCTCTGTGCACTGCACTCTTACCTTCATCAGAGACTTTCACCTCTCCACGACTGGGTAATCCAGGTGGGTGGCGGCTCTCCAACGCTAATGCATCCATTTCATACCTCATCAAGATTCGGAGGTTTGGGGGCCTCCACCTGTTCTTGACCTCTCAGTGATGTTATGGCCCTTCTTCTCCTGAAAGGACAGAGGAGCATCGATATGTCCACTCTCTACCTGCAGGGGCATTGAGGCCTGGCCAACCCCACCTGAGGAACACCTCGCAGGCCACATACAAGTCTTGGCCCTCGAGCCGCAAGGCACTCAGTCCAAGCAGACAGGGCTCACCCCCTTGGCCAGCTCCGGCATCATTGACAGTTGGCACTCAGACTCTAACACCCCTCAGCTCCATGAGGGGACAGCCAGACCTTAACACTTCACCACCCTGATCCATGCCAGCTCGGTACTCACCCTTGCTGAGCGCAGCAGATCGTTGAACCTTTTTCGGCACCGCACCCAACGTCATGGCTGCTGACCTCGGCTGCCACCTCCTCCCGGGTTCTTTTGGTCTGGTGTGTTGGCCTCCTACTGCCATCCCTGGGTAGGAGAGTGTCTCCCCTGACACTGACCTCCTCCATGAGGACCACGAGGCACTCGCCTGAGAAACGGGGGGGGCCTGGGGGGTGCTGAGTTCCCACTCGAACTGTCCTCCCACCTGACGTTTCATGCTGCTGGTGAGGCCATTGCTCCAGTCTCTGGACCGACTCTAAGGATTCTCCCCTGGCAGCCTTCAGGAAGCTGCCTTTGCCCATCTTAAAGAGCCCGCCTGGTGTCTATTGGACCTGGCGCCTCACAGGCCCCCGCCCGGCCCTTCCCGACCAATCAGAAGATACGTTTCACGCTGAGTGGACCTTGATTGGCTAGCCAGAGTGAAATTATATTTGGAATGTGACTGCAGCCAGACGTGGATTCCACATCTTCAGCTCTCGCCGACTTGGCACAGACGCCAAGCCTGAGATTCAGGCCAACGTTTTGAAACATTAACTCTTGTTTCTCTCTTCAAAGATGCTGCCTCACCTGCTGAGTATTTCTTATGTTTTCTGTTTTTATTTCCGGTCTCCAGCATCCACAGTATTTTGCTTTTTGTTCCTGAAATGGAATTTGTTCAATTCCTGCCACTAACATTCTCACCTGTTCGAACGCTAAAGAAATAAGGGATATGCAAATTAGTTTTTGGCACATGAATTGTCAAAATTCTACTCAATAAAGTGCACATTGATGCATGTAAGTGGAGGGAGAATGGAATAGAAGGATCTGCTGATAGGGTGAGATGAAAGAGATTGGAAGGATTAAAACTGGCATTGTCCTGTGCTGTGAATTCTTCGCAATCCTATAACAAACTCTACTGGTAGAATGGTTAAACAACATAATGGGGATTTTGGACATTTCATAATGAATGCCTAAATTTAGGAACACTATCTTGGAATACATACAGGGGGATATTTTGACCTTTGGATGATAACTGCTCATTAAATCATTCCCTTCCCCTTTGGAACTCCCAGAGCCAGATTGCTTAACAGTGGGTGGGAAAAAGATCCACTCTACTTCACATCCCTCCCCACAAAGCCTCCACAGAAATTTCATTTGGAAATGTTCAAAGGCAGTTGTACATTGTGGCTAATTACGAACTGACTATGCCGGAGCTTAGAGCCAGCAGGAACTGTTCCATTTCCAGCTACGACCTTGTTTTATCTGTCACTGATCACGCTGCAGTCAACTGTGAAGATAGTTCCAAAGTGATTCTCACACTGAGTCGCCTTTTATTCGACTGCAGCACAAGTATTCAGACCATCATTGCTTAAACATTAGGTGATGGAAGAAAAATGAAAGCTACAATGGGAACGTAGCAAAGGAAGATGCACTTACGAGACCCATTAAAATATAGGGTGCCTCATTAGGCAGCAAAGCACCTACCAACACTAAGCAGTTTTGTCACACAGCTTGGCAATTCTCAGGGTGCTTTGTGACCTGTCAGATATCTCAGTACCGTCGTGTTTCCCAGTCATAGGCGAGTTCTTTTATGCTCCTGACCACCAAGAGTGTGCAAGACTTTGGCTGGAAAGAACCCCCACAATATTCTACAATCGTTTGCTGAATTAAACCTGCTCCATACCAGGGTGTTGTCTTCTCCAGGAGCGCAGGGAATGAAAGATAACCCTGGTTGATGCATATTTTCGAAAACAAAGTTGCCCATAGCTAATCTTTACATAAGAACATAAGAAATAGCAACAGGAGTAGATCATTCGGCCCCTCGAGCCTGGCTGATCTTCTTGTGTTTCGATTTCCACATTCCCATCTAACCCTGATAACCTTTGATTCCTTTGCCTAACAAGAATCTATCTACCTCTACCTTAAAAATATTCAATGACCCCACCCCTGCCTCCTTCTGAGGCAGAGAATTCCAAAGTTGCACAACCCTCTGAAAGAGAATATTTCCCCTCATCTCTGTCCTAAAAGGGTGACCCCTAATTTTAAAACAGTGCTCCCTAGTTCTGGACTCACCCACAAGACAAAACATCCTTTCGATGTCCACCTTGTCAAGGTCGTTCAGGATCTTGTATACTTCAATCAGGTCACCCCTCGCTCTTCTAAACTCCACTGGAAACAAACCCAGTCTGTCCAACCTTTCCTCATAAGACAACACCTCATTCCAGGTATCAATCTACTAAACCTCCTTTGAACCACCTCCAATACATTTACATCCTTCCTTAAATAAGGAGACTAAAGCTGCACACGGTATTCGAGGTACGGTCTTACCAATACCCTATATAACCGAAGCATAACATCTTTACTTTTATGTTCAATCCCTCTCATATTAAAGGATAGCATTCCATTAGCCTTCTTAATTACTTGCTGTACCTGCATGCTAACTTTTTGTGACTCATGTACTAGAACACCTAGATCCCTCTGCACCTCAGAATTATGCAGCATTTCTCCGTTTAAGTAATCTTTTGGTCTTCCTGCCAAAGTGAACATCTTCACATTTTTCCACATTAAACTCCATTTGCCAGAACTTTGCCGACTCACTCAACCTATCTATGTCTATCTGTAACCTCCTCATGTCCTCTTCACAACGTACTTTCCTACGTATCTTTGTGTCATCTACAAATTTAGCTACCATGTCTTCACACCCCTCATCTAAGTCATTGATGTAAATCGTAAAAAGTTGAGACCCAGTACAGATCCCTGTGGGACTCTACTCATCACATCCTGCCAATCAGAAAAAGACCCATTTATGCATACTCTCTGCTTTCTGTTACCCATTATACCATGCGCTTTTATTTTCCATAATAATCTTTGACGTGGCACCTCATCAAATGCCTTCTGGAAATCCAAGTACAATACGTCTACAGGCTCCCCTTTATCCACTGCACATGTTACTCCTTCAAAAAACTCCAATAAATTGGTTGAACATGATTTTCCTTTCACAAAATATGCAGGCTCTTCCTTATTGCCTTGAGTTCTTCTAAGTGCCCAGCTATAACCTCCTTAATGACTGATTCTAATAACTTCTCCATGACTGATGTCAAGCTAACTGGCCCTTAGTTTCCTGTTTTCTGTCTTCTTGAATAGAGGGATTATATTTGCTACTTTCCAGTCTGATGGAACCTTTCCAGAATCCAGTGAATTTTGGAAAATTAACATCAACACATCTACTGCCTCATTAGCCACCCCTTTTAAGACCCTAGGATGTGGTCCGTCAGGATCCGGAGACTTGTCAGCCCGCAGCTCCATCAGTTGGCTCAGTACCACTTCCCTAGTGATTTCAATCTCACCAATTTCCTTTCTCCCTTTCATCTCCAGATTGCTGGAATGTTTTTTGTATTCTCTATAGTGAACTCAGAAGCAAAATATTCGTTCATTTCTTCTGCCATTTCCTTATTATCTAGTATTAACTCCCCATTCTCATTCTCTAGAGGACCAACACTCACTTTACTTACTCTTTATCTTTTTAAATACCTGTAGAAACTTGCTATCCATTTTTACATTTCAAGCTAGCTTCCTCTCATACTCTAATTTCTTTCTCCTGATTAACCTTTTGACCTCTGTTGTACTTTATATTCTGTCCAATCACCTGTCCTGCCACTCACCTGTGCGAAGTTGTATGCTTTTTCCTTAAGTTTGATGTTTTCCTTAACATCTTTAGTTAACCACAGATGGCGGGTCCTCCCCTTAAAATTTTTCTTTGTAGTAGGAATACTCTGAGATATCTTAAATGTCTGCCGTTGCTTCTCTATTGATCTATCTAGCCTAGTTCCCCAGTTCATTTCAGCCAGTTCAGCTTTCATCCCCACATAGTTGCCCTTATCTAAGATGAAGATCCTAGTCTTAGACCCACACTTCTCCCTTTCAAGATGGATGTAAAATTTAATCATATTGTGGCCACTGCTACCACAGGGTGCCTTTACTCTGAGGTCATTAATTAATCCTCTCACGTTTCCAAGACTAATATAACCTGCTCTCTGGTTGGTTCCAGAACATGCTGCTCTAAGAAACTATCTTGAAAGCATTCTAAGAACTTCTCATCCAGACTACCACTGCCAATCTGATTTTTCTAGTTTATGTGTAGATTAAAATCACCCATGATTATTGCTGTCCCTTTATCACACTCCTACTAATGGCTTTTACCACCTACTATTCCTCACCCAAACCGATTCTACATGCTGATCTCCTGAACCAATCTCCTGAACTAACTATTACATCAATGTCCTCTTTGATTAACAGAGCTACCCCTCCACCTTTACCTAGCTTCCTATTCCTCTTGAATGTCATGTACACTTCAATATTAAAGACACAATCTTTGTCGTCCTGCAGCTGCATCTCCGTAATTGCTATTAGATCATACTTATTTACTTCAATGTGGGCCATTAATTCATTTACTTTGTTATGAATACTACATGCATTCAGATAGAGAGCCTTCAGTTTTGTCTTTTTATTACCTTTGTTACATTTAGTCTTAACTGTTGATGTATTCTTAGGTTTTTTTTTCTCTCTGTCCCTCCCTGCCATTCTCTGACCCTCATTTCTCATATTACTATTTTGCTGTCCTGTCTTGACTCTACACCTAGAATTGCTACCTCCATCCAAACTTGATCCCTCGCCCCTCTTGTTTAGTTTAAAGCCCTCTCTACTTCCCTAGTTATGCGATTTCAAGTGTAAACCATCCCAATGGTACAGTCCCTACTTTCCACAGTACTGGTGCTAGTGCCCCACTAACCGGAACTCACTTTTCCCACGCTAGTCTTTGAGCCACACATTGGTGTCTCTAATCTTATTTAAAGGCCTGCCATAGTGGAGGGAAGAAGGAAATTCAGACACTGTTGTTAACCATTACACATCACAGTATTGCTTCTTTTCAAGTGTCCAAACTTGTTTGAGAACAAACATAGTGAAAGCTGACATTTCAAGTTTGGTGTGAGAGTGTTCTGGGAGTTGTGAGTCAGTCTAACAGTTCCATTTCTCTCACTAGCCATTGTCAGTGTACTGTTAAATTGTTCCATGTTTGATTATGTAAGTCTGCTTATTATAGATGCTCACTGTGATTGATTAGTTAGGCTGGGGTGTGGGCTCAGAGAAAAGTAAACAAACTATAGAAGGAGTTGGAAAGTGGAGTTGTAAGCATGGTGCAGACATTTTAAAGCGCTTTGAATAAAACCTCTTACACACAGAGAAACCAGTGTCATCTCTGCATAGCTCTGAGGCATATAACATTATTAACAATCTTTTTCTAGGTAAGTTTTCCTCTTCTTCTCAACTTCTTTGCTTTCTTCAAATACAATTATCATGTCAAACTTGAGCTGTCTGACTTTGTGAAATAGCGTAAAGCAGGTGATGGTGTGTTGACAGTCTGTTTAATATGTCTCCCAATTTTTATTTCCACTTAGGGGAAACCAGCGTTGACCTGTTTTTGTCATGGAAATTCTTTGTAGTTCTATTCAATTCTATGTAATGAACCTTTCTCTCTTAAAATATGCAGTTACTGTTTTTACGTAATATAGGCTGGAGTCTCAAAAACAGAGTACAGAAAAAAAAAGGAAATTGGGCTGGATTTTGTGGTCAGTGATGAAACAATGATGCTGACAGTCGATCTTGAAGAAAACAGTCCAGAAAGATCTAGTGATCCCTGTGCATTTTTTTTTCCCCTTTGTCAATTAAACTTGGCATCAAATCAAGAGGATCTCAAGGCATCTAGCAGCAGTGATGTCAGCAAGCAGGGTAAGCAATGAAGCACATTGAAGTATCCTCACAAAGAGCAAACTAAGAAGTTAAAAGGACTTTATCCTTCAGTTTTAAAAAGGAAGAAAAATTTGCATTTATATAGCACCTTTTGCAATCACCAAGCATCTCAAAGCACTTTGCAGCCAATGAAGTGCTTTTGAAGTATGGTCATTGTTGTAACGTTGGAAATGCGGCATCTAATTTGGGCACAGCAAGCTCCCAGAAACAGCAATGTGACAATGACAAGATAATCTGTTTAGCAATATTAGTTGAGTTATAAATATTGGCCAGGACATCAGAGATAACTCTTCCTTGGAATAGTGCCATGGGATTTTTTTACACCCACCTGAGCAGGCAGATTGGACCTCTGATTAAAGTCTCATCCAAAAGATGGCAGGTCCAACAGTGCAGAACTCCCTCAGTGCTGGGCTGGTCTATCAACCTGGATTTTTGTTCTGAAGCCCCGGAGTTTGAATATTTCAGATAGCGAAATATATGCTCATGATTGGATTAGGGTGGAAGTTAAAATATTGTAAACCAACTTTTAAAAAAATACATTATTTTAAAAACGTTGTGCAAAGGTTTGTTCGAAATATTTTCCCCTGTGGATACCTTTCCCAGTCCGAAAGTATTTACTTTTTAACAAGGAGCCAATCAAACCAGGTTTTCTTGAGTCAAAGAAAGAGGAAGTTTATTAGTCACCAGAACCTGAGAAAAAATAATAAAAGGCGCAACAATTAACACTAACATAGATCATAAATGAAAGCAGAGAATCCAAGTAAAACATTTTAAAAATATATACGAATAAGTCCTTGGCTTGTCCATTAGGCATAGAGGGTGTAACGCTGTGGCTGCTAGTTAGGTGATGTCAGTAGAACTCTGGAGTTGACTTTGGCAGTTTCACAGTCTGTTGGTGTCGCCTGTTGGTTTGTTCCCAGAGGGAGAGATGACCTGCTTGTCTTTGCAGGGGTGACTGAGGAGGCTGTCCTGTTTCTTCCTGCTTGCTGCCTGCCTCTGCCAAACAACCTGCCTCCAGCAAGAGAGAGAGATGTAGAGATCCTGCTTTTCCAGCAGTGTTCTCAGAAGACTGTCTTGTTTCTTGCTTCTCCATGTTTTTTTTTAAAGGCATTTGCCCTCAGCGAGAGAGAAAGAGATAGAGAGGCATAGAGAGAGGTGTTCTTCTTGCTTCCTTGTCATTGTTCTTCTGCTCTCAGCCACATTGGTTTTCAGAGTCAGTTTTAAATTCATTTCTCTGTGTATTCCTGGGAGGGAATTCACTAGGCGTATCTTGCATCCAAAGTCCATTTTGCTTTCATCTTAGGAACACCTTGATACATTCTGAGATATAAATCAACAGGAGATAGATTTTGGATGTCTGATGGGATGTAGGTGCCTTGTGGGGGTAGGGGGGGGCAGTTTCCATTGTCTTCACAGAAACACAGTGATTTAAAAGACCAGCCTTTTGCAATTTTTATGCCTTCCTTTCAAGTGCCCCCATTTGAAGTGGGCCTTGACAGCCCTCGCCAATTGCAAAATTCCATGTGCTCCCAGGAAGGTCATCCAGCATAATCCACATAGGAGTTTCCCTTTACAGCATCAGCCATCTTTTGATCAGTGTCTTCTCTTGTGTTTTTTTTTAAAAACAGGCCTTCTTTGAACAATTCAATATGTTCGTAATTAGCTGTAGGTTGTGGGTCACTCTCACTCTGACAGTCCTGTCAGCTGTCGTGACATAATTTAATTAGATTTTACTCGAATTACATTAATAATTGCTTGGCAGTACAGAACTTGAATATTGCTGAAAGGAGAGACATGTTGCTGAAACTTTTCATCCTGTACCCATCAGGACAAAGACTAGAATGCCAAATTTCAAATGATCGCAACAATTTATACTACAGGAGAGAAGTGTAGCTGGTTGGTTGTCAAGTTGATTCTGATTGGCCGAGGCATTGCCTTGGAGGAAACAACAGGGAAGTATAGGCTCCCCAAGCTCCCGGGTAATTCAAAAAAGGTGCAAGGTTTGAAGATATTCCTTTGGTTTGCAGAGAACCCAAGGGCCACAACGTAAGAACATATGTCGCTTCAATCAGGCATACATGAGCCTCATTACAAACTTGACTGATTAACTTAAATTGGTCATCACTGTACTTATTAGCACACTCAGGATTATTCAGCAAATGCTTCAAAATCGTGGAATCACATCTAACAGTGGATCTTTGGTTTTGGGTCTTGCAAACACGGGCTGTTTCAGTACGCTTTGTACTCTGTCTATTGTGAATAACTGAAGGAATATGTTGTTTGGTTTGTTCAGCCCAATCATTGGGATGTTCAGCCTACATACCTGGTATCACACCGACACTGGAATTCATACACAACACTGCTCAATTGTACAGTAGGCAGAACATCTTTTTGGACTGACGGCAGCATCCTGTCAGTGGAAAATACCATTCATGCAGCCATTACAGAGGAGCAGCGTGAAAATACTTACTTAACTTGTTGTTCAGCTATATTGATGGTACCTCCTCAGTTTGAGGACAACCTAGTCTTGATTGACACTTAGGGCAACCCAACATCACCCCCTACTGATTTGTTTAAAATTGACAACTGAAGCTCCTCCTTTTCTTCAAACTCACTATTTAAGCAACTGAGCCCCAGAAATCATCCTTACATCTAGGATTATAGGAGGATGAGTAGACCATTCAGTCCTCAAACCTGTTCTGTCACTCAATTAGATGGTTGATCTAACAGTCATCCCTTAAAACCCATTGTGATTTGTTGGTGCGTTAATGCATGTTCCACAGATCAATAGCACAGAGTCTTGTTTCTGCTAATCCCCACTTGTTAAATTCCCAAGTTTGTTTGGTTACCAGAAGCACAACATATTAGGAGCAGAGTTCTTTCTCAAAGTGAAAGAGAAAAATATTAGAGGGAAGGTTGCGCTGGGTAACAGAGAAAATCATCCAAGCAAACACCCTAGCAACAGCCCTGGAAGAGGCTTAGTTAGGCTGTCTATCTAGAGGTCTCTAAAATTGTGAAAATGTTTGATAGTGTAACCAGAAAGAAAACATTTTGCCTGTGAGTCAGTCATGAAAGAATCCAACAGGAAATTCAGGAGAAACAAATTTACCAAGAAATAGTTAGAATTTGTAACTTGCCACACATTTACTTGAGGCAAACATAGGTTTATTTAAGGGGAAGCTAGATAAATACATAAAGGAGAAAGGATTAGGTTATGCTGGTAAACTGAAATGGAGTAGAGTGGAAGAAGAATCTTTTGATGCGTAAACGTTGGCATAGAATTATTGGGCTGAATGGCCTGTTTCTGTGTTGTAAAATTCTATGTGTTCTCAACTGATAAGAGTCATATCTGTCACAGAGGAAGACTAGAAGAGGGTCTAAAACTAATTGTAACGAGAAATTGGTGTAATCTGTACTCAAACCAAGGAAAGCAATGGCTATGTGCGAAGCAGTGCTTTTAACATAAAGCAAAAGCAATTAATCATCAATAAATCGTTACAGAGTAAGGTAATGATGGAGAAAGACGCTGACATTTCAACTCCAAAACCTTTGCCAGCCAACAACTTCGACAATCACCTAGATTTCTATGCAACCTTGATTAATAAAACATCTGTTTGGTGTTATGCATGGGATAAGACAATCAGTTGGAACAGTCAATGCAACAGATTCTGTGGCTCAAATGCGTCAGTAAAAAGAAAAACACTCAACTTGTTGATCCAAGCCTGTGGCCTCAGTTTCCCCGGCCTTGTTGCTTGCTAAACCACCCTGCCTTTGGCTTTGCTTCTCCTTGGGACCTGCTCAGAAACTAGCATCATTATTTAATGTCCATGCCTTTCTCTGATTAGAAAACCTGAGTCTGATATTTACTAATTCTCAACATCAAACTATGGCCGAAGGGCCTGTTTCTGTGTTGTAAAACTCTATGTGTTCCCAACTGATTGTAAAAGTAAATTGGTGTAGTCAGTTCTCAAACCAAGGAAAGCAGATACTCAGACTAAATTGTTCTGTAACTTTGATTCCCAAGTAGGACTTACCCTGCTTTGTTTCTATTCCTTTATGTTTTCTCCTCATGCCTTTCCCTTCTAAAGATGCTGAATCTTACAGGGGTGCAATAACAACTGCTTGCTATACCTGGACTAAGTGGCCATTCTTGTGCAGAGTGGGTGTAGACAGGATATATGGTTGGAAAGAACTGGAGGAGCCTTATTCTGTCTTTGCAGAATTTATGTCAAAACACATTCACTTTCCATCAGGAGTCACTGCATAATTGTCAGGATTGGGAACCAGGTTGTTTTTCCCACTCCCTAGCCCAAGAAACTGCGGCAAGTTATAGAACCCCAACCATCACTTCAACTAGAGCAGCCAGGTCATGAGAGTTCCATCACCTCCACGTCACAGTCCATCTTGACTTGGGCACATTTGTCTGTTACTTTTTTATCGCTGGGATTCCCTACCTAATCCCATTGTGGGAACATCATCACCACAAAGGCTTCAATTGCTCAAGAAGGCCTTCCATTACTCTCTCAAGGCAACTGCAGGAAATGGGCAAGGGAAATAGCTTAGCTGCTTTCAAAAGGAAACTAGATGAGTACATGAGGGAAAAGGGAATAGAAAGTTATGCTGAAAGACTAAAGTCAGGTACAGGGAATAGAAGGAGAATCACTTGGCACCCTCACAAACTAATTGAGGCAAATGGGCTGTTTCAGTGCTTTATATTCTATGGAACCATGCTTCCACACTCAGCTTCCGGAATATCTTCAACTCTTTCCCCTTGGGGATAGTGCACTGACCATTTACTTGCATGGCATCAGTTGCATCACAGAATCACAGAATCACACAGTGCAGAAGAGGCCCTTCGGCCCATCAAGTCTGCACCGACAGGTGAGAAACTTATCAGGGTTGCTAGCCTCTCAGCTGTCCTGACTGTTCTCCTGGTGGTTACACTCAGGCCTTGACCTACAAATGAATACAAAGAAGAACATGATAGGAGCTCATATAGCTTCCCCAAACAACATCACTCTGACCACAATATCTTCCTCCCAGGGACCAACTCTTTGGAAAGGGGATACCATGATGTCCAGAACCAATTTGGAGGAGAACTCACTTATGTTCTAAGCGAAAGGGCTTGGGGAGTCTTGTTTCTGTGACTCAGTGGGTAGAACTCTTGCTTCTGAATCTGGAAGTTGTGGGTTCAAGTTCCGCTCCGGGATTTTAGTCTAAAAACATAGACTGACATTTGCGGTGCGGTACTGAGGGAGTGTTGCACTGTTCAAGGTGCTGTCCTTTAGAAGAGGTGTAAAGCTGAGGTCTTACTTGCCCTCACATTCGGATATAAAAGATCCCATTGCACCTATTTTGAGGAAGAACAGGGAATTCTCCCTCTTGTCTCGGCCAATACATATCCCTCAATCAACGTCACATGAGCAGATTATCTGGTCATTGTCATATTGAAGGTTAAGGGGCAATTGAATTAAGGTTTTTAAAATTATAAAGTGTTTTGATTAGGGAGAGACAGCTTCCTTTTGTTGAGCAGTCAAAGGGTCATCAATTTAAAATTTTCACGAAGCGAGTTAGGAAAGAGGTTAGGCAGAATATTTTTAGGTACAGTAGAAAATCATTTCACCATGGAATGGTTCGCTAGAGAGAGAGGTTGAGGCAGAGAAAGTTGCGTTTTTAAAGAAAATTTGGATAAATATTGGAAGTAGATAAAGATATGAGGTGTGGCAGATTGAGAGCAGGTAGTAGAGTTAGTTTTGAACTGGTCTAGCAAAGAGTTGCACGGACAGAGGCCATTCCACTCGTTCTATCAATGTTGTAAACATATATGGTTTTATTGGAAAAGCCCAAGTAAATGCAATTAGAGCAGATAGCTCCATAGATCTAAAATATAACATTAAATGAAAGAAATTTAAAACAGAGCAGGAGAAACAGTTGTGCGCAAATGGTGGGGAGGTTGGACAATGCCGTTGTGAGGTTAGGGATTGAAGTAGAGATGCTGCTAACAGTTAAGAATTTGTTTAATATGTGGTTAAGGTAAATGAATAATGATATATAGGAACAGGGTGGCCAGATAGAATTAGAATTACTACGCATATGGAGGATAAGTACCATTATGGAAGAGTTGGCCTGAACAACTTGTTTCCTTTTGTAATTCCTTTGATCGCTGACCTCCGGTCAGACAATGACTTAATTTTAAAATTCTCATCCTTGTTTTCAAACCTCACCCCTCCCTATCTCTGTCATCTCCTCCTATCCATAACCCTCTAAGGTACCTGCCCTCCTGTAATTCTGGCCTCCTGTGCATACCCTATTATAACTGCTCCACCTTTGGTATCTTCAAGAAGTGTAGATCTCATTGCTTAAAAGGTTTCCGATGAATGATAGCTAAGTTAGTTGTTACTGGTGAAAAGAACTCCAAAGAAGGTGATGGACCCAGAAATTGCATATGCAGCACTAACATACAACTCTGAAGCCAGGTCTTCAGTTGCTTAGGCCCCAAACTCTGAAATTCCCTCCCTACATCTCTCTGCTTCTCCACCTCACTTTCCTCCTTTAAGACACACCTTCAAACCTACCTCTTTGATCAAGCTTTTAGTCAGTCAACCTAATATCCTTTTATGTGGGTCAGTGTCATACTTTGAGTTAGAATGCTCCTGTTAGCTGCCTTAGGACATTTCATTGCATTGGAGGTGCTATATATAAATACATTGTTGTTGTAGTTCCATATTGTTGCAGAGCCAACATCGGTGCATGTATAATGGGCTGAATGTTAGCCTAGTTTGCTGTAATATCCGTGATTTTGTACTTATTCAAGGGGCTGCCTCCCTGGAAGAGCTGCCAACACCAAAATGAGTTCAATTTTAGCTCAATTGACACTTATTTGCCTATCTCCTTGACAATGCCCATAGTATGTGCTCTGCAGCAAGCAGAATTATATTGAAGCAGTAAGTGAACTCCTGAAGTGAAGGCTTATTGTTTAGCTAATGCAGAAGAAGCTATCTATTTATTGTGTGGACCTCCAAAAGCTGGCTTTTGTTACTGGGTGAAACATGGAAGTGTATGTAATTTCATACAATTGTCATCTATAGTTTTAATAAACAGAAGCATGCACACACGCACGCACAGACACACACACACGCACACATGCACACACGCACATACACACGCATGCACACACACACACATACACATGCACACACACACACACACACACACACACACACACACACACACAAGCTGGTTATAAACAGACTGTAGAAAATTAGGCTGTCACCAAGAGATGATTTCCACATGCTTCTTTGAAATCAAGAATAAATAAATGTGAAGATATTGTACATACAGCATGAATTCTCAGTGAGTACATATCTCACTGGAATAGGTCAAATCTCAAAAATATCGCTCTCCTTTCCCTTCCTCCAGTTCCCAAACCCAGCCCAATTTTATATTGCCCTTTGAAAGACACCAACTTTACAGCCTTCCGGACTGAATATTGAGTGCAACAATCCTAGATCATGAACTCTCTCCTCCATCCCCACCCCCTTTCCGATCCCCCCCCCCTTTTTTTCCCAATAATTTATATAGATTTTTCTTTTCCCACCTATTTCCATTATTTTAAAATGTATTTCCATCCATTGTTTTATCTCTACCTTTTAGCCTTTTTTGACTCCTTCACCCCACGCCACCCCCACTAGGGCTATCTGTACCTTGCTTGTCCTGCTTTGTACCCTTAATTAGCACATTCCTTAGATAATATCACCACCTTCAACAACTCTTTGTCCTTTTGTCTGTGACATCTTTTGGTTATCTCCACCTTTAACTGGCCCTCTATCCAGCTCTACTTGTCCCACCACCAACCCCGCCCACCCCCTTAAACCAGCTTATATTTCACCTCTCTTCTATTTTTACTTAGTTCTGTTGAAGGGTCATTCGGACTCGAAACATTAACTGTGTTCCTCTCTGCAGATGCTGCCAGACCTGCTGAGCTTTTCCAGGTATTTTTGTTTTTGTTACCAACTTCTAGGTTTTCAGTGATTATCAACTCACCAACTTATAGGCTTCTTATCATAGAATCATAGAATAATACAACTTAGAAGGAGGTCATTCAACCCAGCAAGTCTGTACTGGCCCTTATGAACAGTGATGCAGTTAGTCCCACTCCCCACTCGTTCTCCATATCCTGCAATTCTTTTCTCCTTCAAGTCTTTATCCAATTCTCTTTTAAAGCTACAATTGAATCTGTTTCCACCATCAAAAATTTCATTCCAAATCCCAACCACTTGTGTAAAAAAGCTTTTCCTCATGTGTCCTTTGTATCTTTTGCCAATCATCTTAAATTTCCGCTATCTCATTATCAACCCTGCAGTCATTGGAATCAGTTTCTCTTTATTTACTCTGTCTGAACCTGTCATGATTTTAAGCATCTCTATTAAATCTCCTCTTCGCCTTCTCTGCTCTAAGGAGAACAACCCCAATTTTCTCCAGTCTCTTCACAACTAAGTTCTCCAAGGCATCTTCATCTCACAATTATTTTTGCATTCTGAAATGAGAACAATCCCTTCAAATACTTCTATGGATTAAAATAGTAAAAGGCTAGAGCATTCACAAATAAGCTAAGTCAAATGAAAAATAAATCTCAGGGGCCTGTTAGTCACTTGTGTGAACATTTAACTCGTGTCTCTGAAACCTTGATGCATTCTATATGTTAAAATAAATGGTTAATGTTTAGGTCAAAATAAAGGGCATGAACACTGTGGATGATGGAGCAAGCTGTTGAATAATAGCACTTTACATTGTAATTTCAGGGCCCAATGCTTTCTTTGGGTTTCGTTCATCAGTACCAGCCAATTTTACTATCACCCATTAGGATCTTCTCAACCAATGAGATCTATATTTGTTGAAGCTATTTATGAATAACTTGAGACATGGTATGCTGGATTTTGTGGTCAGCGGTGAAACAACAGCGCTCAGCTTTGGCTACAGAGAAAGCTACCCACAGTGACCTAGCGATCTCTGTACCTTTCTCCTTTTCTGATGTCAGCGTCAATCTGGTGCCAAGTCAAGGGGATCTCCAGGTGAAGGTTTTGCCCTCGTCGGCATGTGCGGCAGGCAGCTGTGCAACCGTCTGCTGCCCACGATCGGGCCCTGACCGCGATCAGGGTTGGCCAGTTAACGGCTTGCCAGCGTGAATCATGCGTTGAAACGCTCAGTGTTGCCTGGGTGGGAGGGGGAGAAGGGCGAGTGCGGAGGTCAGCGCATGTGCACGGGTGCACTCAGTGAAAGCTCCCTGAGGGCACAGAACTGCTTCAGGGACCTGAAGATTTCTAACATTAAAAATAAAGATTTTAAAATTAAGGTACACATGTAAGAAATGGGATTTAAACATTTTTATTTTACTTTTAATTAACATTGGAAACCTCATCCTGCCCGTGAATGAGACTTCCTCAAAAATCCAAAGGCCGCTTGGCCTTTTCACTCGCCAGCCAACAAAATGGTTGGATGGACAGCAAAAAAAAAATATTTATTTAATCAATTAATTAAGGGCCTTCATAGGCCGCTTAATGGTTGGCAGGTGCGCTGCCACCTCTCGCTTGCGCCTCCCGAGCGAAATATCGCCAGAGTGCGCGATGATGCTCGCCCACCCAATGAGGGAAAAATTCAGCCCCAGGTGTCAGTGATCTCAACAAGCAGACTAAGCAGCCAGTCATATTGAAGTATTCTCACAGACAGCAAACCAGGAAGTCATAACCACTGAATCAGTTATGACAGGGAAATACACCAATGTCACATCCTTGATCAAAGATTTCAAATGGGAATCACTGCAGCAAAGAAGGGAACAAAATATACTGACCGCTTTCTATAAAATATGAAATGGACTGGTGGGAATTGTCGGCAACAAGTACCTGGTGCGCTCCGACAATGACAAAACATGAGTTAATCATCCACACAAACCAAAAAGGCCATTTGTTTCAGGGACAGTGTACCAACAACCATTCTTTCAAAGATTAAGTCCACAATGGAACAAGCTGCCAAAGGAAATGGTCACAGCTCCATCACTGGAAATTTTCAAAACCCATCTTCAGATTATTTCCATTTAGAAGTTTTCATGATCAGGACTATCAACTCAGCAGGTCATGCCTGGTTTAGCAGGTGCTACCCAAATAAATGTCAGCAGAATATGGATATTAGTCAGCGATATAAGCATTCTGGGGGCTTGCCATTGACCAGAAACTGAACTGGACCAGCCGTATAAATACTGTGGCTACGAGAGCAGATTAGAGGCTAGGAATTCTGCAGATTCCCCAAAGTCTGTCCAGCGTCTGCAAGGCACAAGTCATGAGTGTGATGGAATGCTCTCCACTTGCCTGGACGAGTGCAGCTCCAATGACACTCAAGAAGCTCAACACCATCCAGGACAAAGCAGCCCACTTGATTGGCACCCCATCCACCACCTTCAACATTAATTCCCTCCACCACGCACAGTAATAGCAGTGTGTGCCATCTACAAGATACGATGCAGCAACTCACCAAGGCTTCTTTGACAGCACCTTCCAAACTGCGAACTGTACCACCTAAAAGGACAAGGGCATCAGATGCTTGGGAACACCAACACCTGGAAGTTCCCCCTCAAGGCATTCAACATCCTGACCTGGAAATATATTGCTGTTCTTTCACTGTCACTGGGCCAAAATCCTGGAACTCCCTTCCTAACAGTGGGTGTACCTACACCACATGGACTGCAGCAGTTCAAGAAGGCAGCTCAGCACCACCTTCTCAAGGACAATTAGGGATGGGCAATAAATACTGGCCCAGCCAGCGATGCCCACATCCCATGAATGAATAATTTTAAAAGCGCTGACAGAACTAAAGTAGAAGCAGAATCTCTTCCCTTCTAATTTTAAATTTTATAGATAGTGAATTAAATGATTGGGGCACACACATGCGATTAAGGTAGAGGCTGAAAATATCAAAACAACTTTTTTCTTGAAAAAGATTTTGAAATATGTGGAATTTTTTTACCATATTGCAGAAATCTGACTTTCAATAAATGCAAAATGGCTACTTCAGGGCCAGTGAGGCTGTTTAGCAGTAACTATGAATGTAGTATGCTGTTAGAAACCCAGTTACAGCTCATTCAACAGGGTGTAAATTGTCTACGTCTTTTACAGTGAGAAGAACGATGTAACAAGTGGAAATTCTCGTCAGCTTAATGATTGCTGAATGACTGCATTCTGGTGGGAAACTCTTTTGTGCAACCTCTGGAAAGTGATTTCTGCATTTAACTGTGCATGTGTGGACTCCCAAAGTTGCTGTCACTTTCAGAGGGTTACATTCATTACAACCGCAAACTTCAGGCCATTAAATGGTGAGTGTAGCATGCTTGGGAGCAACAGGTAACTTTGGAATGATTGGTCCCAAAGCTCTCTGTCCCTGGTGATTTCCACAATTCACAGCTGGGCAGTTTGTAGACCAATTGGTAGAGATTAATTGTTATGATTAGTCAACAACTCCATTATCATTCTATCATGAGACTACTGGGATGAAAGAAGGAGAACCAGATGGAATTAGACCTCTTGCATCCAGCAATTCTGATCCTATAATTGGGCAATTACTCCCAATCAGAATCAAGTTAATAGAAAAAAATGGAGCAAAATTACAAACTGATCAGGATAAGCCCACCCAATCAATATATTTATATAATAACCAGGATTTCAAATATCTTGTCTGAGGTGAAAACAACCTGTGTGGCAGATAAATGATTAATGGCTTGTGAAAATATAAAGCTAATAATTCCATATAAACCCATTTAATCCATTTGCATAACGCACATATATTTCATAGGAATATATTAATCCTCTTTTATTTCCCAGTAGAGTATGAAATGCATTATGTTGTCTCTGATGGGACTGCCTCCCACATCAGGAACTGCTGGTGAGCAGTGGTGCCTACAAGGATCAGAATGTAGACCCATTGGTTTTCCATCCATTTAACTGGATGGGCAGATTATCAGCCTGTGTTACACGACCAACTCTCCCTGTGATCAAAGGGTTTGGAGCAGGGGATCAGCGTTTAGTTTCACCATTACCTATCTGGCATGCAACCACCTCTGATGCAACATTCATGCATTGGTCAGCTTCAGTCTCCAAAAAGAGAACCTGTCTCTTTTTTTAGTTTGCTCTGTACCCCTTAAAAGATTCTTTTCAATGTGGGAAAGCAGGGCATCCTAAGCTCATCATACAAAATACTGCCATGGCTGTAAAAAAAATAGGCCTGAAGGCAAGAGCCAGGAATATCCTTGGAGTTACTCCTATTGACCACCATAATTTCACCAGAACAACAATGGAGACCCCAATTACATGTGTAACTGGGATTTTTGCCATACTTCAAGTAAGGTTACAGTGTTGGAGCAGAGTCAGAATCTGAGGAAGTTCTCAGCTAGTGGTTTAGGTGATGTCAAGTTTAGATTTTGAAATATTTTGAGAATGAAACAGATGATATCGGGTGCAGGCAGAAAATCGACCATAAGTAACGATCCCTAAACTGAACTGCCGAGGACTTCACATTCGCAGAGTTTGCTGTAATGCAGTGCATACTCTCTCTCTCCATAGGGTCATATCACACTTACTTAAACCTAGTGAGCCTAGGTGCAGGTATACAAGGGTTAAGGTTTTGGTCCCTCATATGTACATAACATTGTCACAGAGCAATAGTAAACTTGCATGGGGCATTTACTGAAATATTGCCATGAAAATAATAGTAATCTTCCGTCTGAAGCATGCTGGAGGTTGCACATCCAGTCAGCAGCAATCGGCCCATTGTGACATTGTCATGCAAGGATATAAGGATAACTCCCATTACCATGTCTACTCAATGCACCATTAATGAGAAAGGATGGCTGAACAGAGATGGGTATATGGAGTGAAGGAGCAAAAAGGCTTATTGTACATTCCAAAAGTGAAAAATTCATGAACAATAATGCATCATTTGTCTCAATGGATCCCTAAGAGTATATTCCAAAATTGTACATGGTTTATAGAAAGAACATTCAGTATAGCACTTGGATAAGGTAAACTTCAGCAAATTATGGAAATGGAATTATTCTGAAATAAAATTCTTAAGCAGGGTATTTGCAATTTTAAGTCAATTTAATAAATGCTCAAGTTAGTGACACTGAACTAAGTGGTGTGGGAACTTGAATATACATTATACTGATTCTCTATCCTGCCCCTAGGCTGCTCAACGTAGAAAACTGGGAAAGAGTGGGATCAGGGAATGAGTGTTACAGTTTTGTAGTTTTGTACAGAATTCATGTAGGCGACATATTTTTCTTGTAATTCTGTAATTTTTGGGGTTTTTGTTTTCTAAATATTTTCACTTCTGATTAGCAGCGATTCCTCTGGTTTTATTTAAAGCTAGGTAATAGTTATAACAGCATACCAGAGTAACCATGACATTGTTAAATAGTGAAGCATTGCAATATTTTAGATTTAGCAAAGACTGATGTGCCTTATTAATGAAACAGAGAGAAGGTGGCTTGTCATTGGGTGTTGGCATTCTTATTACGCAGCTTCGGATGTCCCTGCATGCAAAGATCCGAAAAGGTAGGATTGTGCTGGCTAGAGAGGCACTTGGGAGTTTCCAGTTGCTCATGAAACTTTTTGTGGCGCCGTCTTGATCCACATGGAATCCCAATGCCACCTTTAGGAATCTCCAAACCCCAGATGCGTGAGCAACTCTCATGGGTACAATTTCTACAACCCTGGTACAGAACGGATGCTGGCGCCGGAAACCATTTGGTTACATTCTCGATAGTAATGCCAGGGTAACACCCGTTACACCCTCCAGCACTGATCCCGCCAGGGTCTCGGGGGGAAACAACTCAGCCCGTATTGGGACTAGCGGGCGCTGTAGCACTTGGGTCACATCTACAGCACCTGCCTGCCCACTTGGCCATGAAATCTGGAGCACATCTACCATCACACGGAATGCCAAGGCCGTCTCTCTAAGATCTCTTGGCCTGCCAGGTAAGGGCAGGTCTCAGAGCACTTTTAAAAATAAAGCCCATTAGGGCTGAATTGCCTTGTTACAACAACAACTGGTCATTATGTAGTCCCTTAAACATGATAAAATGTCCCAAGGTGCTTCACAGGAGCACCATCAAACAGAATGTGACATTGATACAATTAAGACATATTCGGGCAGATGACCAAATGTTTAGTTAAAGAGGTAAGGTTTAAGGATTGTCTTTAAGGGGGAAAGGGAGGAAGGAAGATTTAGAGAGGGAATTCAACAGCTTAGAGGCCTTGGCAGTGCAGGCATGTTCGCCAGTGGGGGCATTGATTAAAATCGGCGATATTCAAGAGGCCCAAATTGGAAACGTGTGGATACCTCAGGGGGCTGTAAGGCCGGAGGAGGAGCAAAGCCATGTAGGGACTTGAAAACAAGGGTGAGAGTTTTAAAATTGAGGTATTGCTTAACTTGGGAGCCAAATGTAGGTCATGAGCACTAGGGTGAATGGTGCATGGTCCTTGGTGCGAGTTAGAACATTGGCAGGAGAGTTTTGGATCAGAAGTTTACAGTGGGGTATAATGTAGGAGGCCAGCCTAGAGTGCATTGGAATAGTCAAGGTTAGAGATAACAAAGGCATGAATGAGAGTTTCAGCAGTAGGTGACATGAATCAGGTGATGTTACAGAAGTGGAAATAGGCAGTGTCAGTGATCAGAAGCTCATCTCAGAGTCAAATAGGACACCAAGGTTGGGAACATTCTAATTAAGCAAGTCTCAGACAGTTGCCAGGGAGAAGGATGATGGGCAAGGTTTCAAAATCACCCACTTACACTGGGTTAAAATTAGGCCAGGGAGTCTGCAATTGACCTCAGCAGTGTCCCTTCAGAGCTGGGTAAGTGTAAACTTCCAGCATTGGGAATCGCCACCCCTAATTCATCCCCTTCTGGCATCATTGACCTGGTATGAGGTGAGCAAAATGCCCACTCCTTGCAACCCTAGAATTGGAGTTGGCCTGGGATAACAAGTCTGCGCCAGTCAAATGAGTACCTAACTATTCTAGTCCCATTTTACAGCACTGGGCCCATTGCCTTGTATTCCATGGCATTGCCTTTATCCAGTGGTTTCCATGCTTTGAGTTATAGTTGCAGTCCAGTAAAACTATTGAGGAAATTTAGGTCCACTCCGTCCCAGCCTGTTGAAGGGCTTAGGGGCTGGTTGTCAAAGCTAAGCCTTAGTGTCTCCCAAGTGTGCTCAGTGATACTGCTAGAGATTAACCAGCTAAGATATACGCCTGCTAAGTACAGAACATTGGTAAACTTCCAGAGGCTGTACAATCAAAGCCCATGAGGGCATTGACTAGCAGAGTTATCTAGAATGGAACAGGAAGAATCCTGGTCCCAATTCACTGGTCTTCCTTTAGGTTTCAAGAGCGAACCGGGCTGGCTGGTCTCCCAACTGTGCACTGGAGTGCCAGGGGCCCTCCTGGTTCAGGGGTTATTGGTCGCAAGAAGGGTGGCTATGCAGTTGTGACCAGTTTTAGATCAGACGATATTTAGACATCCATGGCAACTATATCATTAAGGCATTAGGCTCCTTGCATAAATTCATGAGGCAGTGACGCCTGTTTCACAATCTACTCTGGTAATCGGTAGGCATTATGCTTGGGTTCTACTCGTGTTTATGTGGATCTTCAACAACCTAGCTATGGTTTTTAAAGGGACAACTGAAGGCCAGCAACGAAAAGCTTTTTTTTAGAAGTGTCATGTTTTAACTATGGGTCACTTTGCTCGCAAACTGGTTGCAAGGTTATCTGTCGGCAAGTGAGTCGATTACGATATATGGCAGGCGCAGAGACCAATATGAAATGAAGCACATACTATTTATTTACACAAACAACAGAGCATGAACATGATATGTGCTTCTCCAGCCAGACCCTACTCTAGGCTAACACTTACATGGTAGCTCCCGCTAGACAGCTATTGGGTCTTACAGTCACGTGGTCAATCTGCTTACAGTCTCTTAAAGGTGTATTACATCTCAGAATACCACAAGAAGCAAAGTCACCTTCATGTGGCTCCACAGCACTACTGCAAGATGCAATTGACCTATCCAAGTCCCCAACATCTCCTGTTCTCCTCCTTTCCCTCCCAGGGTTTAGCTCAGGGCCTTTGCCAGTCAGGTAGCAAGCAAACTGGAAAGTTGCAGACTGGCAATTAACCGTCTAGAATAGGCCATATAAAAAACCAAAATGTCACCTTGGGTGGGCAGATGGAGTATCCTAGCCATTTGTTCATGGACTATAAAGTCATAGAGGTCTACAGTACAGAAAAAGGCCCTTCGGCCCATCGAGTCTGCGCCAGTCAAATGAGTACCTAACTATTCTAGTCCCATTTTCCAGCACTGGGCCCATTGCCTTGTATGCCATGGCATTGCAAGTGCACATCCAAATACTTCTTAAATATTATGAGGGTTTCTGCTTCTACCACCCTTTCAGGCAGTAAGTTCCAGATTCCCACCACAATCTGGGTGAAAAAATTCTTCATCACATCCCTTCTAAACCTCCTGCCCCTTACCTTAAGTCTATGCCCCCTGGTTACTGACCCCTCCACCAAGGGGAAAAGTTCCTTCCTGCCTACCCTATCTATGCCGCTCATAATTTTATACACATCAATCATGTCCCCCCTCTATCTCCTCTGCTCCAGGGAAAATAACCCCAGTCTATCCAATCTCTCCTCATAACTAAAACTCTCCAGCCCAGGCAACATCCTGGTAAATCTCCTCTTCACTCTCTCTAGTGCAATCACATCCTTCCTATAATGCGGATTCCAGAACTGCACGCAATATTCTAGCTGTGGCCTAACCAGCGTTTTATACAGTTCCAGCATAATCTCCCTGCTCTTATATTCTATGCCTCAACTAATAAAGGCAAGTATCCCATATGCCTTCTTAACCACCTTATCTATCTGTCCCGCTACCTTAAGGGACCGGTGGACATGCACACCAAGGTCCCTCTGATCCTCGGTACTTCCCAGGGTCCTACCATTCATTGTGTATTCCCGTGCCTTGTTTGTCCTGCCCAAGTGCATCACCTCACCCTTACCCAGATTAAATTCCATGTGCCACTGATCAGCCCAGCTGACCAGCCCATCTATATCATCCTGTTATCTAAGACTATCCTCCTCATTATTTACCACCCCATCAATTTTTGTGTCATCTGCAAACTTACTGATCAACCCTCCTACACTCAAATCTAAATCGTTTATATATACCACAAATAGCAAGGGACCCAACACTGATCTCTGTGGAACCCCACTGGACACAGGCATCCAGTCACAAAAACACCCCTCGACCATCACCCTCTGCTTCCTGCCACTCAGCCAATTCTGGATCCAATTTGCCAAATTGCCTTGGATCCCATGGGCTCTTACCTTTGTTATCAGTCTCCCATGCAGGACCTTATCAACAGCCTTGCTGAAGTCCAAGTAGACTATGTCAAATGCATTGCCCTCATCTACATACCTGGTCACCTCTTCGAAAAATTCAATCAAATTGGTCAGACATGACATCCCCTTAACCAAACCATGCTGACTGTCCTTGATTAATCCCTGCCCTTCAAGTGTAGGTTAATTCTGTTCCTCAGAACTGCTTCCAATAGTTTCCCCACCACTGAAGTTAAACTGACTGGCCTGTAGTTCCCTGGTTTATCTGTTCTTCCCTTCTTGTATAATAGTACCACACTAGCTGTCCTCCAGTCCTCTGGCACCTCTCCTGTGGCCAGAGAGGTATTGAAAATTATTGCCAGCACCCTTGCTATCTCCTCCCTTGCCTCACTCAACAGCCTGGGATACATTTCACCCAGGCCTGGAGAGTTATCTACTTTCAAGCCTGCCAGACCATTTAGAACCTCCTCCCTTTCTATGCTAATGTACTGGAACCTCACTGAAGTGTTTGAACTTGTTAAATCTTTGGTTCTGATATGAGCAAAACTGACACTGGAACCATCAGCAGGTCTGGCAGCATCTGTGGAGAGAGAAACGGAGTTAATGTTTCAGGCCGATAGCCAGTCATCAACCTTTCAGTTTTGATGAAAGGTCATCGAACTGAAACATTAACTCTGTTTCTCTCTCCATAGACGCTGCCTTACCTGTTGAGTATGTCCACATTTTCTGATTTATTCCCCATTTCCAGCATCCGCAGAATTCTGCTTTTGTCCGTAACCTTCCATTTTGGTTTCTGGTTTCAGCACTTCCAGTGAACGACTGAACAATAGGACGATTGATGTGATTTGTGGGGATAAGCAGAGCTTGTATATGGATCATCTTGCTGATCATAGACAGCTATGGTGAGAATGGATCAAGCCCAACAGAAGGTGTTCTGTTTTTGCAGCTCTCGAGCTGCTGGTGTCCATGAACTTGCTGCATTCTCTTCACGTCCCTGACCTCCTATCTCAAGGGGTTCAGCTTGAAAGATGTTCAGCTGTGATATGCTCACCTGCAGCGCCCCCTTTCAAAAAATAATTTAGCCCTGATCAAGGTGCCTTAGCAATGAGATCAAGAATACAGACGTTCATTACAGGAGCAAATTCAGAGGGAGAAACAATGGAACTGAGGACAGCTGAGTCATCCCTTTCTAAAGCTGCTCTTTCTGAGGTGCCATCGCCCTCCAGGCTTTGTTCCTGATGGAACTTACCACACAGAATAATTTAGGTGGATGGTCAGGAGCCTCTCCAAACTCCACCTCTTCCCTCAGAGAGCCAAATATCTGGCTTCCCGCTCCCCCTCAGCCCCAAAATGCCAGAGCGTCAGCCTTAGCCTCTAATCTGACTAATATACCCAAAATTTGCTGGCTTTATAGCAAAATGAAGTTGGGCAATTTGAACCCAGATCCTGCTTGGCAACTTCTCTTCCCCCCCCCCACCTCCCCCATCCATCCTGCCGTCAGCTCTCAATAAATTACCGTTTGCACTCAGAGTAGCCACAGGTTGCCTTGGGGGAAAATGATGGACCACATATAACTGCCCCAACACTGAGGCAAAAGACTTGCATTTATATATCACCTTTCCAAACCTTAGGGTATCCCATCATTCACAGCCAATGAAGTACTCTTGAAGTACGTTCACTATTGTAATGGAGGAAACACGGCCGTTAATTCGCACACAGCAAGATCCCATAAACAGCAGTGATAATGGCCAGCCAATCGTTTTTTTTTGTGATGTTGAGGGATAAATATCAGCCAGGGCACCAGGGGTAAGTCCCCTTCTCTTGAAAATAGTGCTTCCTGTTCAGTTTATAGGGCATAAGGTGTCTTGGTTTAACTTCTCATTCGGAAGGCAGTTCCCTCCGACAGTGTAGCACTCCATCTGTGCTGCACCGGATCGTCAGTTTTGATACTTGCGCTCAAGGCTCTGGAGTGGGACTTGAACTCGGAACCCTTGTAGAAGTTACTTTCCATAGCGTACCTGGGAAATGTTTGGTGTCCCAATTTCTCAGCCTTGATGTTCTCCCGATGGAGAAAAATAAAATATTCTTTATTTCCCTCAAAGTGCTGCATGGCCCTGTGGAGTCTCATAAAATAATCCCCCTAGCAGATAGCTGCACTTGAAAATCCACTTCCCTCGCCATGCAGCTAGCAAGCTAGTGATGTCGCCGGCAGGATGCCCGAAGGCTAAAATTTTTAATATCACTGTCGCACAAGTTCCTGCTCCATGGATAAAGTATGTGCTTTTGTTTCACTCCAGTGCTGCTTCTTTACCCGTCCAGTTAACAAGTTTGGAGAGAGCATCCATTGACTGTGACCTTTTTTACTGTTTCAAACAACGAATGTGAATATTTCTCTCCATGCTTACACAAGGGGCTGGCTCCATTATTTTTGGTGCAATTATGACGGGGTATGAGCAGAAGCTTTTTGAAAGTTGTTACTGGGAGAAGCGTGACTGGATAGCGCGACTAGATGGATTCTTGATTAAAAGGGGGTGAAAGATCATTGGGGTTAGGCTGGGGGGTGGGGGGGTGTTGGGGTTACTTTCAGATCAGGCACGATCTTATTGAATGGCGAGGCCGGCTCAAGTGGCCTACTCCTGCTCCTAATTCGTGTGGTCGCATGACTGAAAATTGTGTTGCAAAAGGTGACTCGAGATTCCAGCTCGCTAGGGAATCACCCAGGCAGGCTTGTCTTATGTTAATTTTTTTTTTTTCTTCTTGTCGGTACCCTGGAGGCTCCAAGCCTCGAGAAAAGGAATGAAAGGCACTTAACTGTTTATGTGATGGATTTAGGAAAAAAAAAAACAAAAATCTGTACCGCGGAAAAATCTGCAGTTGCATTCATCAGTCAACGTGAAGGGTAACTAGGAACAGCGAACACCATGTCTGCAGCACAACACGTCAGTGCCGCTTGCTTTCGGGCTCTTTGACAGGCGTGGGCTGGTGCCCAGGGAATAAATCGGAGGTTTCAAAGCTAATTTTCATTCAGCAGCCCAGTGATCGGAAACCAGAGAGCAGCAGGCAGCACTAGGAGACCGTTCGGAGATCTTTATCAAACCATGCAGCCATAAATCATCCACTGGCAGGTAATAGCTATTCAAAGAACATGACTCGATTTGCATATTCATGTCAGCGGTGGGGGAGGAAGCGATTGGGATGGAGACCCTGAGAGGCTAACTCCAGAACTCAGGCAAACACCTAACTGTGACAGCCGTGTGTGCCTCTTTCAAACACCGCCAAATAATTTTAATGGAAGTGCAGCTTATGAAACTAAAATGCACCGAGGACTGTAAAGTCGCACAAAATGCCTGGTTCCCATTAATGAGCCAGTTAATGGTATTGTCAGTGTCAACGTGCCAGCTAATGCTTTGTTGAAAGTTCAATGCCTTGCACAGTCAGGGATTTAATTTGCTGCTGATGCACTGGTTTGCGAGTTGAGAATTAATTTGTTTCTGATACAAGCCTGGGATCACTCGGCTTTGCTGGCAAGCTTCTCGGAGCGACCAAGATCTCTGGTAACAGCGCAGAGTCTTCAATTAGCTACCTTGATCGAACCTTGAGCCCTACGAATACAGCTCACTGCGTGTCAATCCCATGCTATACCATTTGTGAATTGGAGCGATGTTAATGGAAATGGGTGGAGGGAGGCACGCCTTGCCAGTGGAGTCCTTCGGGTTATTGAGGAGAATGAAAAGCTGAAAGAAGTGATCTCCGTGGGTTATTAAACAGAGGCCGCAGGTGGTCTTCTGACACCCAGGAGGACAATGTAGTTCTGAACATACAGCCTGCTGTACTTGGAAGAATTCCTGGAAGAAGAAAAGGAGACAGTGAGAGATATGTTACGCTGTTATACATGGGTGTTATCTTTTGTTTTATTACCTATAAATAGCTAGCAACGACTGAGCTAAGAACTGTTCTTTGTAAGTGTTCCATAGGGCCCCATTTCATAGCTACACTAAAGACTGAAGTGATGTGTACATAACCAGTTCAATCTGGTTTTTCTTTTGAACCAGACAGCATGGCACAATTGAACATAAAGAGTTTCTGATCTTTACAAACTTAAAGTGTGATTATTGACAACATCTGGGAACCAAAAGATATCAAGAATATATAGCATGGTGACAGCAGGTGTCTGTGAGTAAACCTGAAGCATTTTAAATTAATTTTCTGCTGATTTTGGAAAATCGACCCACATTAGCGGCAGTAGAAAATTTGAGTGAATCGTGCGAAGACGAGAAACAAAATGTTGACTGGCGCAGCGAGGAATGCACAGCTACATCCCACAGTGAATAGGGAAGTGGATGATGTTATAGAGGCATTTGCGAAGTTCAAACAAAAGTGCACATTGACATTCATCAGCTTCCTGAAAGGCACCAGCAATGAAAAGAGGGTCAGCAACATCCTTCTGTGGGCAGGGAATATAGGATTAAATTTATTTAACAGCCGGGAGCTTACTGAAGAGGACAGAAAAGACTCAAAAGACCAAATTTTTGAAAACTTCAGCATCTATCTCCAGCCAAAATCAAATCATCAGATCTGCCGGTATGAACTTAAAAGCCTCAGACAGGAATTAGGTGAGCCGATTGATAACTTTGTGACAAGATTTAAAAAGGTAGCTAGAAAATGTGAGTCTAAGGACACAGATGAAAGGCTGATAGATCAACTACTTTGGGGTTCTGTACACCCTGAAGTACAGAAAGCGCTAATTGGGAAGGACGAGCTTGCAATATTGCTGGCTGTAGACTCTGCCGGGGCACACGAAGCCATGAGCAGACAGATGAAGACAGTGAATACCCAAACAGTTAAGTCTAGAGAAAGACAGCAGGATTGATGCAGTGGAGCTAAAACTAAAGGAGGTACACCAAACAGATATACAGGAGCTGTAGAGGACCACATGAATTTGCAGGCGGGTGGAAATGCCCTGCATATGGATCAATCTTCAAGGCTTGTGGAAAGGCCAATCATTGCGAAAAGATACGCAGAATAAAAGGAAAAGGTGGTAGACGAGGCACCAGAGCCAAAGCCCCAGGGTGAAAGGACAGGAAAATAAGCCATATCCATAAAAAAAAAACTGTGGATGCTGGAAATCCAAAACAAAAACAGAATTACCTGGAAAAACTCAGCAGGTCTGGCAGCATCGGCGCAGAAGAAAAGAGTTGACGTTTCGAGTCCTCATGACCCTTCGACAGAACTCTTAGTTCTGTCGAAGGGTCATGAGGACTCGAAACGTCAACTTATATCCATAACCCTGGAACCTGAGGTTGAATTGGAGAACACAATAGACAAAGGAACCATACAACTGCATGACATGGCTGGATGTGAACATATAGCATGGTAGCAGCAGGTGCCTGTGATTAAACCGGTAGCATTTTAAATTAATTTAGCGCTGATTTTGGAATATGGACCTACATTAGTGTCAGAAGCAAAAAAAGAAATTCAGGCAACCATTCAGACCAGGAAAGGGATGAGAAATAAAACCACAACCATAAATCTGAAGATGAAGATTGATACCGGAGTACAGATTGACATCATCATGTTCAAACTATACCCTGAAAATTTGGACGAAAATGGTTATCCCAGGAAAGGTGTTCTGAAACTGAACAAAGCCATGCTAACAGCATACAGGGGAACTGAGATTCAACAGCTAGCAACACCCCAAATCAGGGGGACATACAAAGGAAAAGATGTTAACTCTATGTTCTATATCGCTGAACCAGATTGTCCTGCTGTCCTGGCTGAAGAGCTGCAAGTTATCTCAGTAAACATGAGATAAAGGAGACGACACCAAGGGTTGAAGAGAGTACACCCATTGAAGAGTGCCCACCGAGCAGGTGCAAAGACGATCTGGTGTAAATATACCCAGAGTGTTTCAATGAGATGATTGGATGCTTTGAAGATTTTGAGTATCACATCACTATTGACCCAGCGATCAAACCGGTGATTCATCCCCCACGTAAAGTACCAATAAAACTAAAAGAAAGCTTGAAAGAGAGTTCCAAGAAATTGAAGAAAAGAAGCTGATTACTCGAGTCACAAAGCCTACAGTTTGGGTAACTTCAAAATGGATGGCTAAGAATTTGCCTGGATACCAAAGATCTTAGTCAAGACATTAAAAGGGATCACTGTCCCATTCCAACACTGGAAGAGATCACACCAGCAGTGGCAGAGGAAAAAGTCTCCAGTAAGCTCAATGCCAGAAATGTCTACTGGAATGTGAAATGAGATGCAGAATCTTCGCTGCTGACAACATGCAACACACCCTTTGGACAGTACAAATCCCTACATCTACCTTTTGGCCTTAAAGTGAGCCAGGATGTGTTTCAGCATAAAGTATGCAAGACATACGGGGATGCAAAGGAGCAGTCAGCATAGCAGATAATATCCGGGTATATGGTGTAGACGATAAAGATCATGACTACCATCTACATGAAGACATGGAAGGAAGCAGGAGAACTGGGATATCAAGTTAAGTGCAGACAAAGGCATTGTGAAAGTGACAGAGTGCCAGTTCTTCAGATGGTGCACACACCTGACTGAATGGAGCTGAAGCCTGAAGGAATCCTGGCTGTCTCTGGGAGGGAAGCCCCAAGAGATAAGAGAGAGTTGAGAAGTTTCTTTGGCTTGATCCAAGACATGAGCTCCTTTCTACTGCATGTGTCAGAGCACACAATAAACTTACGGGAACTGATACAAGAAGATATAGAGTACCAGTGGTCAGAGCCTCACAACAGGAATTCCAACAAACTTGAAAAGGTAATATGCCAGGAGAAATGTCTGTTATATTATGACAGAAAGAAACCTATCAGTCTGCAAGTGGATGTTTCTACCAAAGCTGCATTGGAACAAGAGGGAATGCCAATAGCATTCATATCCAGCACTCCAACTTCAGCTGAGACCAGATATGCCAACACAGAAAAAGAGCGTTTAGCAATTGTGTATGGATGTGAGAAGGTCCATACATATCTTTTTGGCAGGAAGTTCATAGTGGAGCGTGATCATTGTCCGCTGGAACAGGTCTACAAGAAGATTCTGTGTAAAGCACCAGCAAGACTGCAGAGGTTAATCTTGGGGCTTCAAGAGTTACGATTTCACTCCGAAATACAAGCCAAGAAGAGAAGTGGTGCTGGCCGATACCCGGGCCTGAATTTTTCAGATGGTGGGGTATGCCTTCCTACCATCTGAAGAGTCGGCGGGGAACACATCCCTGCCCACTCCGAGTGCCCCACAGCCATTTCATGTTCGAATGAACATTAAGTGGCTGCAGGCGGGACCTCCGCCCCTTGCTCGGGAGGAAGTCCCACCTTCTAGAGCTGCCGGCCAATCAGCTCTCCAGTCCCTGCTGTGACAAGAGCTGCAGTGGACTGAAGAGGAGGTGCACCATGTGAGCCCAAGTCCCGGGACCAGAGAACAAGGTAAGTGTAAGGGGTCCCAGGGTGGGTAGGGTATGGAAAGCCTGGCAAGACACAGAGAGGGTGAACGGGGTGTTGGGGAAAGGCCGGGGTCGGGGAGGGAGGTCCAGTGGCTACTGGTCCTTAAAAGATGGGGCCGTGCAGTCAGAAGGAGGCTACTGGTGGAGGTGTGCACCCCCCCCCATCCCCACCTTCACCCCTGAGATCTAGGCCCGCTCTTTTTTGGTCTTCCCCTATGTCAGGTAAATCCTTCCATCAGCCTAAAAATTAAGGCTGGGTGGGAAATGACTCTTAAGTGGCCATCAATTGGCCAATTAAAGGCCTCAATTGGGGTGAGGGTGGGCTTCCCATCTGAGGCCTTGCCCACCCCATTGTAAAATCGCCGCCTGGTGGGGACTGGCTGGAACCTGGGAGAAATCCCGTTCCTCCAAATTCACACTCCTCTACCCACCTAAAAACCTGTCTGCGGGGGAGCATGAAATTTGGCCTGGCCCCTATCTAGGTTGTCGCTACAGGAGAAACAGGAGATAGAAGATCTAGGTTTCAAGATTGACCACTTTGTGAATGTAACGCCACCAAAACTGAGTCAAATTAGAGATGAGACCAGCAAAGATGAGGAGTTACAGGTGCTTCCTCTGAAAATGATCCAGGGATGGCCTGATACAGCAAACACAGCCAGTAATGTGGCAGTACCGCTCTATCAGAGATGGCACCTCACTGGAAGATAGTGTCCTGTTAGCCAGACCCAAAATAACCATACCCAAAATGATGCAGGAAGAACTTCTCTAGAATATCCATGAAGGCCACAGGGGAATGAAGAAATGTAGGCTCAAAGCCGGATCAGCCGTGTACTAGATAGGCACAAACAATGGCATTGAAAGTATGGTGTCTGCATGTAATGTACACCAGAAGTACCGAAACATACAGCAGGAAGAGGAGATGGTAGTACTGAGGTGCCACCCAGACCATGGAATACTGTGGGAGCTGATTTATTCACAACCTTTCAAGAATGGTATCTCATAGTTGGAGGCTACTACCAAAGTTTCTTTTTGTCTGGAAGATGAAATGCCTGAGAACCATAGCAATCATCTCAGCAGTATGAGTTCTATTTGCTGAGCTAGGGATGCCTGAATGATTAATAAGTGACAATGGCACCCAGTTCACACCCAGGGAAGCTAAGGAATTTGCTGAACAGCACATGTTCAACATCCTCACCTCATCACCACATTACTCTTGAGAACACGGGTTGATAGAAAGGCATATCCAGATGGTCAAAAGAACCCTTGCGAAATGTTGAGAAACACCTTGCTCAAGCCTGCCAGTCTGATCCACATCTCTCAAGGCTGACACACAATCACCTGCAGTGTTGCTGAATGGCAGAAAATATAAGACTGCTCTGCCAAGCAAAATAATCCCTCCAAATGACCGGGAGGAATTGAGAAAACAACTCACTGAAGCACAGGAGAGAGGAGGTCAGCACTTCAACAAGCAAGCTAAATCCCTACCCGAGCTGCTGAAAGGACAAAGTGTACGTGTAAAAGATCCAGTCATGAAAACCTGGAGCCCAGCAAAAGTTGTTGCTGAAGCTGAGATACCAAGGTCATCCTGTAAACAAATGAGAAGAAACAGAACCCACATTCTTGCAGAGCTGCAAAAACAGAAAAGACCATCAACAATGCCAGAAACATCAATATCCAAGGAGAGAACATTAACAACATGACCAGAAAATGAGGAAACATTAGCAACAGTAAGTATGACTCCTGCAATGCCAGGGATAACAAACACAACATCGCCTGTGCAGCGTGCCAACTCACCATGAAGAGCAACGAATACCAAATCTACAAGATAGCGGCACAACATCTTACCCCCTGTGTGATGCTGTGTTTCATGATTTGCAAAAGAATACAGACTAGAAAAGACTTTGAGAAGGGGTTCAGTTAATTTCCAAAAGTCGATTGATAATCTTTAGCTTATAAAAGTTAATGACTGGCACATCTACATTGGCAAGGGCATTGCGTTTTGAAGAAAGGGGAATGTTATATGTTGTTGTATTATGCGCGAAAGAGTGCTGGACCCAACTCTCCCTCCTCCCCCTGCCCGCACAGGCAGCGCTGAGCGCTACCGGCCGCGTATTACGCTGGGCGGGCCTTAATTGGCCCGCCCGTGTAAAACGGTGGCACCCAGCCGATCGCAGGCAGCGATTGGCTCCGCGCCAGCCCCTGCCTGCTCCTGCTCAGCCCGCCAGCCTTGGGAAAAACCCTGGCCATGAAGGAGAAAAGAATAGAAGCATATCCTGATGGGGTTAGATGAGTAGGTGAAAAAAATGCTTGTATGGAGCATAAACATTGGCATGCACCAGTTCAGCCTTGTTCCTCCGCATTCTATACAACTGTGGCTATCTATTGCAGATACGATATGGTCATATGGGACATCACTGAGTTCTTCCTTATTCTAACCTCAGTTAAACGAGGAATGCTCTGAGGGTATGAGCTGGTGAGCAAGTCGTTCAACATGCCTGCTGAGTGGGAATTTTGATATCAGGTCAAACTTCTTAAGAATGAGGGACCATAGATACAAAATTAGCTGGAAGATGGCAGGAGTTAATCCTTCTGGCAGAGAGGATTCTCTGATGATTCCATTTCTGTTGCATTTCTGGCTTCTTTACGCAAACTCACCAATCACACGCACAGGATTGGTAAACTATAAGTAGGTTCAATTTATTTGAAGCCTACGACTAACATATACATATTACAAGGTAGCTCAACAAACAGGTCTTCTCTAGGGATTCAGCAACCACCATTGCTCTCAGCAACAGCTGTAACTCTAGCTGCACCCACAGACTGCTGGTCACATGCTGCTTTACACCCTGGTTCCTCGATACCACATGTACATCATTTGCATATTCTTAAAGTGATAATGCAACAACTTCCGGGTTTAGGGGTGGATGAAGGAAAAGAGGATTACAGGGTATGGGAGCTGTTGGGGTGATGGGAGTTGAACCCATGTCCCCAGGGCATAGTCTGGGTCTCTGAATTACAAATCCAGTGACGTGCCCCCCACCGACAGCTGGTCAAAACAAAATAACTAGCTCCAGTATGTGAGATGGCACATTCATCGAGGAAAGTCTTTGAGTGCTGCCTGGGAATGTTTTGAACACAACCTGTTCATAGGAAATAGGAATAGGAGTAGGCAGCTTGGCAGCTTGGCCCATTGAGCCTGCTCCGCCATTCAAACAGATGGCTGATCATCTGCCTCTTACACCATTTTCCCCCTCTATCCCCATATAGCTCAATGTCATTAGTATCCAGGAATCTATCGATTTCTGTTTTTGAACATGCTCAGTGATTGAGCTTCCACAGCCCTCTGGGGAAGAGAATTGCAAAGGTTCACCACCCTCTGAGTGAACAAATTCCCCCTTATCTCAGTATTACATGGCCTGCCCCTTACCCTGTGATTATGTCCCCTGGTTTTAGACCCACCAACCAGGGGAAACATCCTATCCACACCCACCCTACCGCGCCTCGTAAGAATTTTGTAAGTTCCAATCAGATCACCTCTCAATCTTTGAAGCTCTAAGAATATAGGCCCAGCTTCCTCAATCTCTCCTCACAAAACAATCCTACCATCCCAGGGATTAGTCTACTGAACCTCCGTAGCACTCCCTATATGGCAAGTATATCTTTCCTTCAGTAAGGAGACCAAAACTGTACACAATATTACCAAGGTGCTATACAATTTCAGCAAGAAATCTTTACTCCTTTACTCAAATCCTCTTATGATGAAGACCAACACACCAGCTGCCTTCCTAATTTGTTGCTACATCTGCCTGCTAGCTTTTAGTGACTCATAAACAAGGACACCCAGGTCCCTTTGGATGTCAACACTTCACAACCTCTCACCATGTAAGAAATACCCTGCCTTTCTGTTTTTTCTTCCAAAATGGCTAACTTCATATATGTCGCTCCAATCCCATGCCCGCAAGGTTCATTAATTCTGAGTTGCCATCTGAATTGGCCTAACAAGCCACTCGGCTGGATGGAACACAGCATGTTCAACGCAGGGAGCAGGGCCCCGATTTTCATCCTCGATCCGGGTGTGCGGAGATTTCCCGGCTCTGTGAACCTGACTTTTAAAAATGTTCACCCGCAGGTCAGTTTTTCAGTCGGGGTGGGGGTGGCAGGGGGCAAGGGGGGCGGTGCTGTGGTAGGAGTTGAGTTGGGGGCTGGTGACCTTGGAACGAGTGCACAGGCCGCTGGGTGCTGGGGCAGACTGGGTGTAAGGCCTGCCTCTGTGCTCTGGCACTGTGTATGTTTAATTGAGTAAAAAATTGTGAAACCAAAAACATTCCTCCAGTCCTCATCCCTGACCCCCTCACCTCCCACACTCTCCCTGTGCTTCATCCATGCCAACACATGCCCCCTCATATCCCCTGTGCTGACTCATGCCCCCACCTACCCACTCCCCATAGACCCTCATACCCCTATACCAACTTAGTGCCAACTCATACCAACCCATCGTACTTTGCCCTTACCCTTTCAGTGCTAACTCACCTACTATTCTTGGACACTTCCTTGACAGCTTTGACATGTGCCTGACAACTTTGACAGCTAGACAGTTCCAATGAGTTTATGTGTAAAAAGTGCATAATTATGTTTAATTTTAACAACTTCGAAGGGTGTTTTACCTCTCCCAATGGGTGACTTACCTCTCCTGAAGTATGCCTTAACTCTACCAAAGATGTCCTGGACCCCTATCCAAAGGAGTACCATGGCTATCCAAGGATTCCACCAAGTTCAGATCTCCCCTTACCTGCTCTGTTCTGAGTACTCCAGGATTCACGCAGTTAGAATTCAAAAAAGGCAGTTAGCGATGTTAGTGGCCAGCTGCCTCCATGCCTCATGCATGAATGAACCCTGGCCCAACTCCAGTCCCACCCCTGCAAAGTTGGGAAATGCTGGGTTCAGCAGAGGGACTTAGAAATTTCAGCTGTTTCCAGGATTTTCACCACAATGAGAGCTTTTCCACCATGGTGAAAATTTGGGCCTAGATATCCAGGGGAGGATAGGTGTGATGAGAATTATGGAATCGTCTGATAATCAGTTGGATGCTGCATTGAGGACATTTTAAAACCAATGAGATGGAAATGAATGGCCTAGTCCATCCATATTTACCTTATAAACTGAAGCCTGTCTCCAACGGCCAACATACTGTGTTGCACTTTTGGACTTGGTCTGCTTTAAAAGATTTGCTTCCTTTCACTATATTCGAGTATCAGCCATGGTTCAGTAAGTTGTGTTCTTGCCTCTGGGTCAGAAGACTGTGTGCTCATTGTCCTATTACTGAGACTTAACATCAAGGCTGACACTTCAGCACAGCACTGAGGGGGTGTTGCACTGTCGAAAGTGCCGTCTTTCAGATGAGATGTTTCACCAATGCTCCATCTTCCCTCTCAGGAGGACATAAAAAGATTCAGTGGCACTATTTCAGAAGGGTAAGGAAGCACTCAGAATTACAGAAGAGTTAGAAGGAGGCCAGTTGAGCTATGGTGTCTGCATTGGCTCTCCAAATGAGCAATTCACCTAGTGACATTCTCCCACCTTGTCCCTTTAATTCTGCACAATCTTCCTTCTCAGTCTATTTCCCTTTTGAATGCTTCGAATGAACCTACCTCTACCACATTCTCAGACATTGCATTCCAGACCTTAACCATTCACTGCATGAAAAAATTTCCTCGTCGCTTTTGCTTCTTTTACCAATTACTTTAAATCTGTGCCGCCTCATTCCCAATCCCGTCACAAGTGGAAACTGTTTCTCCCTATCTACTCTGCCGAGACCCCTCATGATTTTGAACACCTCCATCAAATCTCCCCTCAGCCCTCTCTTTTACAAGGAAGACAATCCCAACTTCTCCAATCTACCTTCATAACTGAAGTTCCTCATCCTTGGAACCATTCCTGTGAATCTTTTCTGCACCCTCTCCAATGTCTTCACATCTCTTCTAAAGTGTGGCACCCAGGACTGAGTGCAATACTCCTGCTGAGGCTGGTCTAGTTCAACATAATCTCCTTGCTCTTGTACTCCATGCCTCTATTAATGAAGCCTGGGAAACAATACGCTTTATTAACTGCTCTCCCAAACTCCCAGCCACCTTCAATGAGGTCTCTCTGCTCTTGCACCCACTTTAGCCTCAGTGCTCTGGCCAATATTTATCCCTTGATCAATATTGCTACAAGACATTATTTGATCATTGTCACATTGTTCTTTGTGGGAGCTTGCATGCTCAACTGGATGCTGCTTTTCCTATTTTACAAGAATGACCACGCTTAAAGTATTTTATTAGCTCTAAGGTGCTTTGATCCAGAAAGGGTTAAAGGCAAGTCTTTCTTTTTTAAAAGCAAAATATTGCGGATGCTGGAAATCACAGAATCACAGAATGTAACAGCACAAGAGGCCATTCAGCCCATCATGTCTGCACCGGCTTTTCAAATGACCTAGTGACATTTCCCTATACCTCTGTACATTGTTTCTATTCAAATAGTCATCTAATGCCCTCTTAAATGCCTCGATTGAACCTGCCTCCACCACACTTCCAGGCAGTGCATTCCAGACCCGAACCACTCGTTGTGTGAAAAAGTTTTTTCTCACATCACATTTGCTTCTTTTGCAAATCACTTTAAATCTATGCCCTCTTGTCCTTGATTCTTTTATGAGCAGCGACAACTTCTCCCTATCTACTCTGTCCAGTCCCCTCATGATTTTGAGCATCACTATCAAATCTGCCCTTAGCCTTCTTCTCTCCAAGGAGAACAGTCCCAACCTCTTCAATCTATTTTCATAATTGAAGTTTTTCATTCCTGGAACCATTCTTGTAAACCTCTTTTGCAGTCTCTCCAATGTGTTCACATCCTTCCTATAATTTGGCACTCAGAACTGTACACAATAATCCAGCTGAGATCTCACAGTGTCTTATATAAATTCAGCATAACCTCTCTGCTCTTGTACTCTATGCCCCTATTAATAAAGCCCAGGATATTTATGCTTTATTAACTGCTCTCTCCACCTGTCCTGTCACCTTCAATGAACTATGTAAATAAACACCCAGGTCTTTCTGCTCCTGCGCCGCCTTCAAAGTTTCACCCCTTATTTTATATTGTCTGTCCATGTTCTTCCTACCAAAATGCATCACCTCACACTTCTCTGCATTGTACTTCATCTGCCACCTATCTGCCCACTCCACCAAATTGACTATGTCCTCATGAAGGTCTACCTTGTCCTCTTTGTAGTTTACATTCCCAAGCTTCGTATCACCTGCAAACTTTGAAATTGTCCTGTGCACAGCAAGATCTAGATCATTAATACATGTCAGGAAAAGCAAGGTGGCCGACCCTGGAGAACTCCACTACAAACCTTCCTCCAGCCCGAAAATTATCTATTGACCATTACTTTCTGCTTCCTGTTTTTCAGCCAATTTTGTATCCATGTTGCTGCTGTCCCTTTTGTCACAAGTTTGTTGTGTGGCACTGTGCCAGATGCCTTTTGAAAGTCCATGTATACCACATCAACAGCATTACCCTCATCAACCATTTGTTTCTGTTACCTCTTCAAAAAACTCCAACAAGTCAGTTAAACATGATTTCCCCTTTAGAAATCCATGCTGGCTCTTCCTTATCAACTCATATTTTTCCATGTGGCTACTAATTCTATCCCAAATAATTATTTCTAGAATCTTCCCCACCACTGAAATTAAACTGACTGGTCTGTAATTGCTGGGCTTATCTTTAGAACCGTTTTTGAACAAAGGTGTAATGTTTGCAATTCTCCAATCCTCTGGCACCTCCCCTAAGTCCAGGGAAGACTAAAAAATTATGGCCAGTGTCCCTGCAATTTCTACTCTCATGTCAATATCCTTGGGTGCATCTCGTCCAGTCCCAGTGCCTTGTCAACTTTAAGTACCTACAGTCTATTCAATACTTCCTCCTTATCAATTTTGAACCCTTCTTGTGACAGAGTTTCCTCATCTGTCACCATGGTCTGGGCAGCATCTACCTCTTTGATAAAGATGGATGCAAAGTATTCATTTAATACCTCAGCCATGGCCCCTTCGTCCATGTGTAAATTTCCTTTTAGGTCCCTAATCGGCTCTACTCCTTTTACCACTCTTTTATTATTTATATGCCTATAGAAGACTTTGGGATTCCCCTTTATGTTGGCTGCCAGTCTTTTCTCAATGTCTCTTCATTTCTCTAATATATTTTTTCACCTCCCCTCTGAACTTTTTGTATTCCTCTTGGTTCTCAATTGGATTTTCGACCTGGCACCTGTTATAAGTGCACGTTTTCTTCTTTATCTTAATTTCTATCTCCTTTTTCACCCAGGGAGCTCTGGACTTGTTTGCCCTACCCTTTCTTTTCAATGGAATATACCTTGACTGTGCCCGAACCAATTCTTTTTTGATGGTAGCCCATTGTTCAGCTACAATTTTTCCCCCCAATCTTTTGGTCCAGTCTATCTGGCCCAGTTCTGTTCTTGCCACATTGAAGTTGACTCTCGTCTGTTTAATTATTCTTACTCTGGATTGCCTATCGTCCTTTTCTACCATCACCCTAAAGCGGGCAATACAATGATCACTGTCTCCTAAATGTTCCCCCAGTGACACTTGATCTACTTGGCCTGCCTCATTTCCAAGAACCATGTCTAACAGTGCATCTTTTCTTGTTGGATTGGACACATACAGCTGTGGAAAATTTTCCTGAGCACAATCTAGGAACTTTTGCCCCTCTCCACCCTGTTCAACACCACTGTCACAGTCTACATTCAGGTAATTAAAGTCACCCATTATAACTGTACTATAATGCTTTTCTTCGGAGTCATACGGACTCGAAACGTTAACTCTGTCTCTCTCTTTCTCCACAGTTGCTGGCAGACCTGCTGAGTTTTACCAGCATTTTCTGTTTTTATTCCTTTCTTTTTTAACATTGCCTGCAATTGTCATGAATGGAGGCATGGCATAGCTACCAAACCTCACCATGGTACAAAGAGATTAAAGTCAGCAAAAAGAAAGAGGAAAGGCAGCTCCGATGCTAACAGATGAGGCCTTTGTGCCTGCGGAGCTGGATGATATTGTACAATGTGGGTCAGGTATGAGGTGAGAGACAGTAATTACACAGTGGCTGTTTGAATGTTAAAGCTGAGAGCTTGGTTTCATTTTGAATGATTTTGTGTTGAGCATCAATTTTAAAATATTACCCCAGCTATTCTTCAGATGTGAATGAAACCAACAATTAGGAACAATTGCCTCGACTTTTCCGATTCAGCTCCAAAGTTGCTCATGATAACCAAAACCGGCATTTTAAGATGCTCCTTTCCCAGTGCTTGTTTAGACTTTAAAACAAACATCTTATGTTTTACTACATGGCTCGGGTGAGATAAGACTTGTGTTTATGACAGCTATGAAAGGTATTGTTACAAGTATTAAAACCTACTGCCAATCTCCTGTGGTATTACTTGTGGAAAGTGCCATTTTAGCTCCTTTGAAACCACTCCCCTAACAGCAAAAATCCGTTTGGACCAGTACTCTTATTTCCCAGTTTTTACTGGTGTTCCATTTTAAGGCATGCAAGGCCAGCGTTCTGAGTTCGAGGTTTATGGACAGAATCTTCTGTTCAGCGAGCTGGGGGGGAGGGGTAGGGCCAGCTCACCGATGTGTAAAATGACGCAGGATGACGTTGGGGGTGTGGCCTGACATCACCCCGCGTCATTTAGATTTTCAGTTTGGCGGCTACGCACCCTCCAAGCTGTCAAAGGCGTATTAAGGCCATGAAAAAAGTAATTAACATGATTCATGGACCTACCTGTCCAACTTTAAAGTTGGCGGGCAGGCTGGGAGCCAACGCGGGCTTCTGAAAAAACATGAAACCTCATCCACTGGAGGGACGAGGTTTCATGAGGGTATTAACATTTTTATAAAATACTTATCTAAAAGAAATTGGCATGTCCCAGCTCATGTGACAGTGGCACATGAGTAGACATGTCTGTAATTTTTTCCCCTTTCTTTATTGAACCTTTCAAACCTGAGCCGGTCTCCCTGAGGCAGCACTTTGCCTCAGGGAGGTCTGTGCAGTCTCTCGCTCGTATGCACGCAAGGGCGCACTTCCAGCTCAGGGAATCTACCCTCACCCGCTCAGGGAGCGCATAGCACTTCCTGGTGGATGTTGCACTGGGTGGGCCTTAATTGGCCTGCCCATGTAAAATGGCGGCCCGCCCCCAACTGCCAGGAACCGGCCCGTTCATGCCCACACAATGCTCCCACCCCCAACCCCCGATGGGGGGGGGTTAAGACCCTGCTGAGTTTCCAGTCCCTGTTGCATAGATTCAAAGGGATGAATTTTCAACACCCAGCACCATCCAACCTGGCATTAGTGGGGAGACATTAGCCTGATAATGGCAATGGGTCATTTACCCGAGGCTTATGTTGGCACTCCAACAGCTGCCATCTTGGGCAAGGCCCTGAGATCAGCAGAGAGTGCACCCACCTGTTTCAGGCATGAGAGCGCTTGTCATAAGCAATTTGGAGCCCTATGAAAATTGGCAAGAATCAAGCAATCGACATACCGTAAGCACAAGGTACCTGTGTGTTGTGCAATCGCACACTAACTTAAAGGGGTTCCTTGATTGTTCAGTTGCATGAAATCCATCTTTTTTCCCAAGTTCTTATTCCAACAAATTACCATTTTCTATCTGCTTGAAGGAAAAGGTTTCCCATCAGCACATGAAAACATCAATTGTCATGGTCTTGAGAAACCTAACCAGTGGTGCTTGAAACAACACCTCAATAGATGGACAGAGCTTCTTTCTAGCTTGGACTACTGTTCCGCCAGCTGGAGCTTGGTGCCAACTACCTGTTCTGCTCCTCAAGTAGAAATTGGCCCCAGGCTGTAGCATCCCTAGGAATCATGAGTGTCATTATTAACTGTGATCTCCAGGCAATGTTATTTTTTTTCCAGGAATATCAACTGAAACTAAAGGCTTTTCTAAAAGCTAAGGCTTGCAAGAAGAATATGTTAATGAAGGCACTAAAAAGGTCATTTTATAGGTCAGTTTGATTAATGTTACTGTGTTTTATGTAATTTGTCCATGATGTTATCATGTTACAAGACTTATTTCCAAAGACTTTCAACCTTCAGAAGCCGAGACAGGGCATTGGATGGTGCGCAAATTAGGCATTCGATCTAATCGATATCCATAGCACTGGTATGTCTATTGAAGAGATTTAGTCAGTTAGTGTAAGGAGGCTGAGAAACGCTGGGAGGGAATTCTAGGGCTTAAGGCAGCTGGCAACATGGCCAGCAAAGGTGGAGCAATTGAAAAAACAGGGATATGCAAGAAGCCAGGCCTAGAAGAGCAACTGTTGAAGCCATTCTCACTGAAGTTCAAGCTTCCGCCAGAGAAAGAGAAATGCAAACTGCATTATGCATACATACAATAATACATGATAATTTGAAGCACAAAGGGATTTTGTAGATGCTATTTGGCATACTGTGGAAAAAATATGAAAGAATATTCTCTTAAATAATAGCGCACAATGATTGCAATGTGAAAAAACAGATTACTTTCCATTAAAAAAATCAATTATTCATATGTTATAGCCGTTGCACCTCTAATATACTGTGAACCTGATATTAAATATGACAGGATTTTACATGTTCAGATTAATCATAAATGTTGGAGCAGCCATTATTATTTTTGCACCTTAATAGTGGGAGCACATTTTCAATTCTTCCACTGTTATAACGTGCAGTAATCCATATTCCGTAACATTTGCGATTACGCTTGCTAATAACCTATCCTGGGATATATTTGTCTGAAAGTGATTTATTCGCAATTTAATAACAATATAAATCACAATAAAAGAAAACAGGATTTAATGGGTTTTCTCTGTTCGCGTGATCTAGCCATTCATTGCGAATATTGATTACTGAGTGCAACAGCACCTAAGTAACATGAAGACGCCAGATACTCATAATAAAGGGAATTTGTGGATATCCTACTGGCTGGGTCTCTGGAGAAATATGAAACTTCTTCTGATCGTAATATTGTTTTTCTTTTCATCAAAACTTGTACTTAATGAAAAAGTAGCTGAAAAGCACAAAAATAAAAGAAATTGACAGTATTTTAAATTTTAATAACGCACTGAGTGATGCGATCATCGAAAAAACCTACAAGAAATGAAGATCTGTCAAAAGTAGCAGGAAGAAAGATATTGTGTTCAGCCCCAATATCACCAACTTAAAAAAAAAGGCAAGAAAGACTTGCATTTTTATAGTGCCCTGCACCACCTCAGGATGCCCCAAAGCACTTTACAGCCAAGTGAAGAACTTTTAAAGGGTGCTGTTGGAGGAAACGCAGGAGCTAGTTTATGCCCAGCAAGTTTCCTAAAATAGCGATGACATTTTACTTTATTCTTTCACAGGTTGTGGGCATCGCTTACAAGGCTGGCGCTTGTTGCTCATCCCTAATTGCCCTTGAACTGAGTAGCTTGCTAAGCCATTTCAGAGGGCAGTTAAGAGTCAACCGCATTGCTATGGGTCTGGAGTCGCATGTAGAGCAGCTGGTAAGGGCAGCAGATTTCCTCTCCTAAAGGACATTAGTGAACCAGATGGATTTTTACAACAATCAATGATAGTTGTCATGGTCACCATCACAGAGAGACTAGCTTCCAATTCCAGATTTTTATTAATTGAATTTAAATTCCACCAGCTGTCATGGTGGGATTTGAATTCATGTTCTGAGAGCATTAGCCTGGATTACTATTCCAGTGGCAATACAACTAAGTCACCATCTCCCTTTCATACACGACCAAATATTCTTTTTTTAGTGATACGGGTTGCAGGGTAAATATTGGCCAGGTCACCAGGGAGAACCTGTCTGCTGTTCATCAAATAGCGTCACAGGGTCTATCGCGTCCACCTGAGAGGACCGAGAGAATAAAAACAAAAAACTGTGGATGCTGGAAATCCAAAACAAAAATACAAATGCCTGGAAAAACTCAGCAGGTCTGGCAGCATCTGCGGGGAGGCACACAGTTAACGTTTCGAGTCCGTGTGACTCTTCAACAGAACTAAGGAAAAATAGAAGAGAGGTGAAATATAAGCTGGTTTAAGTGGGGGTGGTGGTGGGACACGTAGAGCTGGATTGAGGGCCAGTGATAGGTGGAGATAACCAAAAGATGCCACAGACAAAAGGACAAAGAGGTGTTGAAGGTGGTGATATTATCTGAGGAATGTGCTAATAGGTGACATTAAGGGTAGAAAGCAGGACAAGCAAGGTACAGATAGCCCTAGTGGGGGTGGGGTGGGGGGAAGGGATTGAAATAAGCTAAAAGGTAGCGATAAAACAATGGATGGAAATACATTTAAAAATAATGGAAATAGGTGGGAAAAGAAAAATCTATATAAATTATTGGAAAAAAGGGGGATCGGAAAGGGGGTAGGGACGGAGGAGAGAGTTCATGATCTAAAATTGTTGAACTCAATATTCAGTCCGGAAGGCTGTAAAGTGCCTAGTCGGAAGATGAGGTGCTGTTCCTCCAGTTTGCGTTGAGTTTCACTGGAACAATGCAGCAGGCCAAGGATGGACATGTGGGCATGAGAGCAGGGTGGAGTGTTGAAATGGCAAGTGACAGGGAGGTCCGGGTCATGCTTGCGGACAGACCGAAGGTGTTCCGCAAAGCGGTCACCCAGTCTGCGTTTGGTCTCTCCAACGTAGAGGAAACCGCATTGGGAGCAGCGAATGCAGTAGACTAAATTGAGGGAAGTGCAAATGAATTGTTGCTTCACTTGAAAGGAGTGTTTGGGGCCCTTGGACAGTGAGGAGAGGGGAAGTAAAGGGACAGGTGTTGCACCTTCTGCGGTTGCATGGGAAGGTGAGGATTGAGAGGATATTGGTTTAACCGTCTCATCCAAAAGACAGTGCAGCACTCCCTCAGCGCTGCACAGAAGAGGCAGCCTGGACTATGTGCTTATATCTTTGGAGTAGGGCTTGAACCCCAAACCCTTCTGATTGACAAGATGAGAGCGTGAGAATGCTACACACTGAGCCAGGGGGTGACAGAAAAATCATTAATTCCTTTTTCAGAAATAGCCAAAAAGAATGAAAAGACAATTAAAACTTGTAGAATATGACAACAGGAGCACCTCTGAGAGTCCTATAACTGAGCTACTGTTAGGACTACAGCCCCTATATAACTATACCTACCACGCACCCCCACCCCCACCACCACATGCGCCCCACCACCTCACCCCCACCATGCAATGCATGATGGTAAAGCCAGTTCTTGATGCTGATCACTGCTATAGTTAACACCAATGCAAAGGGCAGGCAGTTGAAGCAAATGCCTCTGCTTACTTATATGTAATAATGCAGCAGCTCAAAGCCGTAATGAGATGGGTGATTAGAAAAGTTTGCTCTAGGTCGCTACTGTTTTCAGTTGTTAATAAGTGTAACCAGTTCATCAGCATCTACACTGCTTCAACTGACAAAGATTGATGGTACATCAGACTCTCAGGCTAACCTAATTTCTTATTTAAATTTGAAATTGCACCAGATTTTACTTCATAATACTGTTTGAGATAATTTTTATTACATATATTAGGCCTTACAAATTGAGAAGGATGTATTTGGGCTGCAGTGTTACTCTGCATTGATTGTGCAAGAGGAGGGAGCAGATAAAACAACGCGAGAGGAGAGAGCAGATAAAACAGTGTGAGAGCAGCGATACAGTAAAACAGCGTGAGAGGAGAGAGCAGAAAAAACAGCATGAGAACAGTGAGCAGATAAAAAAAGCGCGAGAGGAGGGAGCAGATAAAACAACGCGAGAGGAGGGAGCAGAAATAAGAAGCATGAGAGGAGGCAACAGATAAAACAGCATGAGACAAGAGAGCAGAAAAAACAGCACGAGAAGAGTGAGCAGATAAAACAGCATGAGAGCGGCAATACAGTAAAACAGCATGAGAGGAGGGAACAGATAAATTTAGCATGAGAGGGGGAAGCAGATAAAGCAGCACGAGAGCAGTGATACAGTAAAACAGCGTGAGAGGAGAGAGCAGAAAAAACAGCATGAGAGGAGGGAGCAGCTAAAACAGCGTGAGAGGAGGGAGCAGATAAAACAGCACAAGAGGAGAGAGCGGATAAAACAACGTGAGAGAAGTGGAGCAGATAAAACAGCGCGAGAGGAGAGAGCATATAAAACAGCACAAGAGCAGCAGAGCAGATAAAACAGCATGAGAGGAGGGAGCAGATAAAACAGCACAAGAGGAGAGAGTGGATAAAACAACGTGAGAGCAGTGGAGCAGATAAAACAGCGCGAGAGGAGAGAGCACATAAAACAGCACAAGAGCAGCAGAGCAGATAAAACAGCATGAGAGGAGGGAGCAGATAAAACAGCACAAGAGGAGAGAGTGGATAAAACAACGTGAGAGCAGTGGAGCAGATAAAACAGCGCGAGAGGAGAGAGCACATAAAACAGCACAAGAGCAGCAGAGCAGGTAAAACAGCATGAGAGGAGGGAGCAGATAAAACAGCACAAGAGGAGAGAGCAGATAAAACAGCATGAGAGGAGGGAGCAGATAAAACAGCACAAGAGGAGAGAGCAGATAAAACAGCATGAGAGGAGGGAGCAGATAAAACAGCACAAGAGGAGGGAGCAGATAAAACAGCACAAGAGGAGAGAGCAGATAAAACAGCATAAGAGCGGCAGAGTAGATAAAACAGCATGAGAGGAGGGAGCAGATAAAACAGCACGAGAGGAGAGAGCAGATAAAACAGCATAAGAGCGGCAGAGTAGATAAAACAGCATGAGAGGAGGGAGCAGATAAAACAGCACGAGAGGAGAGAGCAGATAAAACAGCACGAGAGGAGGGAGCAGATAAAACAGCATGAGAGCGGCAGAGTAGATAAAACAGCACGAGAGGAGGGAGCAGATAAAACAGCACGAGAGGAGAGAGCAGATAAAACAGCATAAGAGCGGCAGAGTAGATAAAACAGCATGAGAGGAGGGAGCAGATAAAACAGCACGAGAGGAGAGAGCAGATAAAACAGCACGAGAGGAGGGAGCAGATAAAACAGCATGAGAGCGGCAGAGTAGATAAAACAGCACGAGAGGAGAGAGCAGATAAAACAGCATAAGAGCGGCAGAGTAGATAAAACAGTATGAGAGGAGGGAGCAGATAAAACAGCACGAGAGGAGAGAGCAGATAAAACAGCACGAGAGGAGAGAGCAGATAAAACAGCATGAGAGCGGCAGAGTAGATAAAACAGCATGAGAGGAGAGAGCAGATAAAACAGCATGAGAGCGGCAGAGTAGATAAAACAGCACGAGAGGAGGGAGCAGATAAAACAGCATGAGAGCGGCAGAGTAGATAAAACAGCATGAGAGGAGGGAGCAGATAAAACAGCACAAGAGGAGAGAGCAGATAAAACAGCACGAGAGGAGAGAGCAGATAAAACAGCCTGAGAGGAGAGAGCAGATAAAACAGCACAAGAGGAGGGAGCAGATAAAACAGCTGGTCGCTCCCGAGAGTGGGACTGAGAGGCAGTGCAAGAGATATGGAGTACCATACTAAGATTTAAAAGGAATGGGAGCTGAGAGCCGGCGTGGAGATTTAAAAAGAGTGGGAGCTGTTTTATCTTCTCCCTCCTCTAGCACAAGCAATGCACATGGAACACTGCAACCCAAATACATCCTTCTCAATTTGTAAGGCCTAATATATATAATATATATTATATCAAAGAGTACTATAAAGTAAAATCTGATGCAATTTCAAATTTAAATAAGAAATTAGGCTAGCTTGAGAGTCTGATGTATCATCAATCTTAGTCAGTTGAAGCAGTGTAGATTCTGATGAACTGGTTACACTTATTAACAATTAAACAACCTGCTGGAGGAGGAGGTTCCACAAATATCCTCATCCTCAATGATGGAGGAGCCCAGCACATCAGTGCAAAAGATAAGGCTGAAGCATTTGCTACAATCTTCAGCCAGAAGTGTTGAGTGGATGATCCATCTCAGCCTCTTGCAGAGGTCCCCAGCAGCAAAGATGTCAGTCTTCAGCCAATCTCATTCACTCCACATGATATCAAGAAATGTTTGAAAGCACAGGAGACTGCAAAGGCTGTGGGCCCTGACAATATTCCAGCAATAGTACTGAAGGCTTGTGCTCCAGAATTTGCCATGCCCCTAGCCAAGCTGTTCCAGTACAACAACAACACTGACATCTACCCGGCTATAGAACAAAGAACAAAGAACAAAGAAAAGTACAGCACAGGAACAGGCCCTTCGGCCCTCCAAGCCTGCGCTGATCATATTGCCCGTCAACTAAAACATTTTGCACTTCCGGGGTCCGTATCCCTCTATTCCCATCCTATTCATGTATTTGTCAAGCTGCCTCTTAAACACCACTATCGTACCTGCTTCCACCACCTCCTCCAGTGGAAAATTGCCCAGGTATGTCCTGTATACAAAAAGCAGGACAACTCTAACCCGACCAATTACTGCTCAATCAGTCCACTCTCCATCATCAGTAAAGTAATGGTAGGAGTGCAATAACCTGCTCACTGACGCCCAGTTTGAGTTCCGCCAGGGCCACTCGGCTCCTGGCCTCATTACAGCCTTGGTTCAAACGTGGACATAAGAGCTGAACTCCTGAGGTGAAGTGAGAGTGACTGCCCTTGACATCAAGGCAGCATTTGACGGAGTGTGGCATCAAGGAGCCCTAGCAAAACTGGAGCCAATGGGAATCAGGGGGGAAGCTCTCCGCTGGTTGGAGTCATTCCTAACACAAAGGAGGATGGTTGTGGTTGCTGAAGGTCTTGCAGAATATCATTGCAGGAGTTCCTCAGGGTAGTGTCCTTGGCTCAACTATCTTCAGCTGCTTCATCAATTACCTTCCTTCCGTCATAAGGTCAGAAGTGGGATGTCCGCTGATTGCCAAATGTTCAGCACCATTCGTGCCTCCTCAGACACTGAAGCAGTCCATGTCCAAATGCAGCAAGACCTGGACAATATCCAGGCTTGGGCTGAAAAGTGACAAGTAACATTCATGCCACACAAGTGTCAGGCAATGACCATCTCCAACAAAAACAAATCCAACCATCGCACCTTGATGTTCAATGGCATCACCATCACTAAATCACCAATTATCAACATCCTGGGGGTTACCATTGACCAGAAGCTGAGCTGAACTAGCCATATAAATACAGTGGCTACAAGAGCAGGTCAGAAGCTAGGAATTGTGCAATGAGCAACTCACCTCCTGACTCCCCAAAGCCTGTCAACCATCTACAAGACATAAATCAGGAGTGTGATGGAATACTCTCCACTTACCGGGATGATTGCAGCTCCCACAACACTCAAGAAGCTTGACACCATCCAGGACGAAGCAGCCCATTTGATTGGCACCACATCCACAAACATTCACTCCCTCCATCACAGACGCACAGTGGCAGCAGTGTGTACCATCTACAAGATGCACCGCAGGAATTCACCAAGGCTCCTTCGACAGCACCTTCTAAACTCATGACCACTACCATCTAGAAGGACAAGGGCAGCAGATACATGGGAACACCACCACCCAGAAGTTCCCCTCCAAGTCACTCACTTAGAAATATATTGTGTTCCTCTACTGTCGCTGGGTCAAAATCCTGGAAGTCCCTTCCTAACAGTGCTGTGTACCTACACCACATGGACAGCAGTAGTTCAAGAAGGCAGCTCACCACCACCTTCTCAAGGGCAACTAGGAATGGGCATTAAATGCTGGCCCAGCCAGCGAAGCCCACATCCCATGAATGAATTTTTTAAAAAGCTGGGCTCAGGGCTGAAAGCATTGCAAGGATGTCATGATTCAAAAAGTGATGCGACGCAGGGGAGGCAGCTGATTGGTAATTAGGGTCAGGTGAGTACTTTTACTTTTTCTGCTAATTAATTAAACTGCTGTAGTCCATTAGCTTGAACGAAATAAGGCAAGGACTTTGGACTGTAGTGGGAGTTTTTGGAGTGGAATAAGACCCCCAGTATAATTAATATTTTTAAAGGGAGTATCTAATGAGCTTAAGTTAAAGGGAATTCATGGCAGCAGAGCTCGTACCCGTGATATGCTCCTCCTGTGCTATGTGGGAAGTCATGGACACTTCCAGTGTCCCTGGTGACCATGTGTACAGAAAGCGTGTCCAGCTGCAGCTACTGGCTAACTGCAATTCAGAGCTGGAGCTGCAGGTGGATTCACTGTGGAGCATTCCACGGTGCTGAGCTCATCGTTCAGTAAGGCAGTCACATCACAGGTAAAGAATGAACAGGCAGAAAGGGGATGAGTGACCACCGGGCAGAGTAGAGGGAGGCAGGTAGTACAGGAGTCCCCTGTGGCCGTCCCCCTCTTTGACAGATATACAATTTTGGATACTGTTGGGGGAGATGACTTCTCGGGGAAAGCAACAGGAGCCAAGTCCATGGCACTACGGGTGGCTCTGCTGCACAAGAGGGGAGGAAGAAGAGTGGCCGGGCTAGAGTGATAGGGGATTCAATAGGAAGGGGGACAGACAGGCATTTCTGTGGCCGCAAAAGAGACTCCAGGATGGTGCCAGGGTCAAGGATGTCTCAGAGAGGATGCAAGGCATTCTGAAGAGGGAGGGTGAACAGCCAGTGGTCATGGTAGATATTGATGCCAATGACATAAGTGAAAAAATGGGATGAGGTCCTACAAGCTGAATATAGGGAGTTAGGACGTAAATTTAAAAGTGGGACCTCAGGATTACTACCAGTGTCACTTGCTTGTGAGTAGAAATAACAGGATATATCAGATGAATATGTGGCTGAAGGAATGGTGTAGTGGGGGAGGGGGTTAGATTCCTGGGACATTGGGACCGGTTCAGAGGAAGGTGGAACAAGTATAAACAGGACGGGTTACATCTGGGCAGGACTGGGACCAATGTCCTTTGTGGGGTTGGGTGAGGGGGGTTGCAGTTTGCTAGTATTGTCAGGGAGGGTTAAACTGGAATGGCAGGGGTAATGGGGACCTAAGCAGGGAGACAGAGGAGGGGGAAACAAGGATAGAAACAAAAGACAGAAAAATTAGAAGCAAAAGTAGAAGGCAGAAAATACAAATGGGGTCATAGTGCAAAATAAAGCTGAGATGACAAACAAGGTTCAAAAGACTAGCCTAAAGGCATTGTATCTTAATGTGCAGAGCATTCACAATAAAGTAGATGAACTAACAGCACAAATAGATATAAATGGTTATGATATAGTTGCAATTATGGAGACATGGCTGCAGGGTGACCAAGGGTGGGAACTGAACATCCGGCGGTATTCAATATTTAGGAAGGACAGACAAATTGGGAAAGGAGGTATGGTAGCATTGTTAGTAGAGGAGGAAAACAATGCAATAGGGAGAATGCATATTGGCTCGGAAAATCATGATGTGGAATCTGTTTGAGTGGAGATAAGAAACACCAAGGGGCAGAAAACGTTAGTGGGGGGTTGTCTATAGGCTCCCAAACAGTAATGGCGATGTAAGGGAAGGCATTAAACAGGAAATTAGAGATGTATGCAATAAGGGTACAACTGTAATCATGGGTGACTTAAATCTACATATGGATTGGACAATAATACTGCAGAGGAGGATCTCCTAGAGTATGTACGTGTTAGTTTTTTTAGACCAATACATTGAGGAACCAACCAGAGAGCAGGCTATCCTAGAATGGGTATTGTGCAATGAGATAGTATTAATTAACAATCTTGATGTGCTGCGGGGTCCCTTGGGGAAGAGCGACCATAAAATGATAGAATTGTTCATCAGGATGGAGAATGAAGAAGTTGAATCCGAAACTTGGTCCTGAATCTAAATAAAGGGAACTACGAGGATATAAGGCATGAGGTGGCAATGATGGATTGCGGAACCTTACTGAAAGGGTAGGCAATGGCTAATGTTTAAGGAATGTATGCATGAATTATGAAAATTATTCATTCCTATCTAGTCCATGGCTCAACCATGGCTTAAAAAAGAAATTAGGGATAGTAGTGGATCCAAAGAGGCAACATATAAAATTGCCAGAAAAAGCAGCAAGCCTGAGGATTAGGAACAGTTTAGGATTCAGCAAAAGTGGACAAAAAGAAGGGGAAAATGAAGCATGAGAGTAAACTTGCAAGGAACATAAAAACTGACTGTAAAACCTTCTATAAATATGTGAAGAGAAAAGGATTAGTGAAGACAAAGGTAGGTCCCTTACAGTCAGAAATGGGGAAATTATAATGGGGAACAAAGAAATGGCAGAAAAATTGAACACATATTTTGATTCTGTTTTCACAAAAGAGGACATAAATAATTTCACAGAAATGTTAGGGTCTAATGAAACGGAGGAACTGAAGAAAATCAGTATTAGTAAAAAAAATTGTGCTAGAGAAACTAATGGGGTTAAAGACTGAAACATCTCAGGGCCTGATAATCTACACCCCAGAGTACTAAAGGAAGTGGCCCTGGAAATATTGGATGCATTGGGTTGTCATTTTCCGAAATCCTATAGACTCTGGAGCAGTTCCTACAGATTGGAGGGTGGTGAATGTAATGCCACAGTTTAAAAAAGGAAGGAGAAAAAAGCAGAGAATTACAGACCAGTTAGCCTAACATCAGTAGTGAGAAAAATGCTAGAGTCTATTATAAGAGACGTGGTAACAGAACACTTAGAAAGCATTAATGGGATTAGACAAAGTCAGCATGGGTTTATGAAAGAGAAATCATGCTTAACTAATCTACTGGAGTTTTTTGAGGATGTAACTAGTAAAATAGATAAGGAAGGACCAATGGATGCGGTGTATTTGGATTTCAAGGAGGCGTTTGATAAGGTCCCACATAAGATGTTAGTGGGCAAAATTAATACAAATGGGATTGAAGGTAATATATTGGCAGGGATTGAGAATTGGTTGACAGACCGGAAACAGAGAGTGGCAATAAATGGGTCTTTTTCCTGGTGACAGGCGGTGACTAGTGGTGTACCGCAGGGATCAGTGATTGGGCCCCAGCTCTTCACGATATATATAAGTGGCTTGGAAGAGGGAACCAAATGCAATATTTCCAAGTTTGCTGATGACTCAAAACTGGGCAGAGTTGTGAGTTGTGAGGAGGATGTAAGAAGGCTTCAGGGCGATTTAGACAAGTTGCGTATGTGGACAAACACACGGCAGATGCAGTATAATGTGGATTATTGTGACGTTATACGCTTCAGTGTGGAAAAACAGAAAAGCAGAGTATTATTTAAATGGTAATATATTGGGAAATGTGGATGTACAAAGGGATCTGGGTGTCCTTGTACACCAGTCAATGAAAGTAAATGGACAGGTGCAGCAAACAATTAGGAAGGCAAATGGTATGTTGGCCTTCATTGCAAGAGGATTTGAGTTCAAAAGTAGTGATGTCTTACTGCAGTTATACAGGGACTTGGTGAGACCACACCTGGAGTACTTCGTGCAGTTTTGCCTCCCTACCTAAGAAAGGATATACTTGCCATAGAGGGAGTGCTACAACGGTTCACTAGGCTGATACCGGGGATGGCATGACTGTCATATGAGGAGAGATTGGTTCCACTGGGCCTGTATTCACTAGAGTTTAGAAGAATGAGAGGGGATCTGATTGAAACATATAAAATTCTAACAGGGCTAGACAGAATAGAGACAGGGAGGGTGTTTCCCCTGGTTGGGGAGTTTAGAACCAGGGGCCACAGTCTCAGGATATGGGGCAGGCCATTTAGGACTGAGATGAGGAAAAATTTCTTCACTCAGAGGGTGGTCAACCTGTGGAATTCTCTACCACAGAAGGCTGTGGAGGCCAGGTCACTGAGTATATTCAAGAAAGAAATTGATCAATTTTTGAATATTAGGGGCATCAAGGATATGGAGAGAAAGCGGGAATATGGCGTTGAGATAGAGCCATGATCATATCGAAGGGCCGAATGGCCTACTCCTGCTCCTAGTTTTTATGTTTCTATGTTTTGGCCTGAGGTATATCCCTGCATGATAATTGATTACATTTTTGCTTTGGCACCATCACATATACCATGAAGCGTGCTGGTTCCTGCCCAACTTGGTTCAGTCAGTACTGACTGACACCTGCACCTTTAATCAAAAAGCTCATCTTAATGTGCCGACCTCAACTCCAGTGTTGGTAAACACTGTTCGACTATAGCAGACAGTAGCCAGGGTCAACAAGGCCTTCAGGCCTGATCTAGTTTTCACCTCACAGCCATTACAGCAAGAGTCACCAGACAGCAACCAGAATCAAGATCCCTGGCTGTTCTTTTACTTCACATTGCTATGGGATGCTGAGGCCAATTTAATAGTGCAAATGGAACTCTGGTTGTGTTCAGCCAAGTTAAATCTGGAGTCAAACAGAGTACAATTGACTCTGTAATAAAAGTTGAAAATGTTAGGAATACACAGCAGGTCTGGCAGCATCTGTGAAGGGAGAAATAAGCCTTTCAGGTCAATGGCTTTTCACCCAGTTCTGATGAAAGGTCACAGACTTGAAATGTTAACTCTCTTTCTCTCTTCACAGGTGCTGCCAGACCTGCTGAGTATTGACAACATTTTTGGCTTTTATTTCAGATTTGCAGTGTTTTGGTTCTGTATGCTCAAATTCGTTCTGGGCTTAAGACCCCCAAAGCCTCTCCATCACCAAAGATGCCAACATTGACCTCCATATCATTGCACATTGACATCAATGCCTCAGCCATACAGTGAAAGCAGTCTTGTACTTGGACATGAATAAAGTTGTGGTGTTTATTTGTGCCCCCTCTGTAGTTTCGGGTGAGACACATAGGCTTGACAAGCTTCTGCTTTCATCATCCTCAAACTCCAGCTATTTTTTTTTCAAGTTTTTAAATCTGTAAATAGGTTTGAAGTCATTTCACTAACAGTTTATATATTGAAAGTCTTATCCATTTTTGTCACCTCCTGACTTGACTAATTCAATGTTCTCCTGGCTGATGTTCTTCCCTTTAGTTGTCCATTGCCTAGCCTGCACAAAGACCCAGCTCACTCTTTATGACCCTTCATGGTCTCCAACACCTCAAGCTTAACGTTCTCATCTATTAATTAAATCCCCTCATGGTCCCATACTTTCCTAGCTCTAACCTCCTCCAGCCCTACACTCCCTGAACTCTCCATTCCTCCAACTCTTATGCATTCCCTTCTCTTCACCACACCATTGGTGGCTGTGACTTTAACTGCCCGAGTCCCATAATCTGCACTACCCCCTCTCAATCCCTCCACCTCCCCATGCTCCTTTACCCCCTCTTTAAAACCCATACCTTACTGTAGTTATGGTGACTCCTCCTGTTACAGTACCCAGCTCCTTGACTTGGCTTTCATTTTTTTTATCACATTTTACTAGGTGTTGTGGAAAGGTTATTCCGATGACAAAATTCTGCAACCACATTTCCACAATACCTGGTAAAATGTAATCATATTCTGATGACAAAATGCTGTAACATGAGAGTCTATGAAAGCTGAAGTGCAGGTAAACCATTCAGACCCAGCCTGAATAGGAAAGATGGGTTATGAGCTACACATACCAATCACATGACACTCTCATCTATGAATCATAGGGTTTTGGATTCAAGTACCACTCCAGAGACTTGACACTCCAGAACAGTACTGAGGGAGTGCTGCACTGTTGGAGATACTCTTTCAGGTGAGATGATAAACCAAGGTCCTATTTGCCCTCTTGGGGTGGATGTATAAGTTTCAATGGTTTGAGTCTTCAATTTAAAGAAGAACCAGTGAGTTTTATCTTATGGGGTTCTATCTCTGAATCAACATCAACAAAAACTAGACTTGCTGTTAGCGAGCAGCCAAATTAGTTGCCGTGTTTCCTACATTATGACAGTGACTGTAGTATAAGGGGTTAACAGAATGGATATGCTAATCAATGAGGTACATGATGATGCAGCATTGACATCAAGACAGTCATGTGCTAGGTGCTCTAGACAGCAGACGGGCAGCCCTGAGAGGAGATGTGCCTTCTCTGTAACAAGGTACATACTGTAAACTGGATTTTAAGTAAATACCCTGATACACCTACTGTTCCTCCTTGTTAGAGTTCAGACCTAGCACACTTCACAACAGTGACAGCTACACATCAAATGTGCTTCATTGGCAACAAAGCATTTTGGGACATTCTGAGGCGCTGTATAAATGGTAATTGTTCTGTTCCTCTGTGCAGTCTGAGGGTCCTTCAAGCTTGAGTCTGCCAATCTGCAACAAAACTCTCTGAACTTAAGTAAGTGGGATATATCCCTGTTATGAGAGTGTGCGATCCCCGTATCAGACAAACAGAAACTTGGGTGGATTTCTCAGTAGATTAGCTTGGTGGCTCGACACGATAATCGGATTAGACACCAAGCTGACAAAGAAAGTGGTTCAGTTAAAACGCTAACAGGCTAACCTTTGTGTAACAATGCTAATGTATTTTGATGGATTACACAAGGGAGTTTTTTTCCCAACATTACTGATGACTTTTAAAAAGCATTGATACTCCCCCATAAAAGTGCGGTGTTGTGGTTATGGAAATTTCTGCAGTCTGATGAGCAAACAGCTTACACAACACAATGGGACAAAACGTATTGTCCCAATCATTTATGTTCTTCCATGTTAAAGAGGCACGAAATATTATAAATTCATGGTCTGACATGTTGGTGCTGAATCAGCCAAGCCTGTTTTTGCAAGAATGCAATGCTTTTTTACTGTTGGGTTTCTGTCGCTATTTACGGCTCCATGAAGAGAAACCAATGCATTATTCAGCAGCAAGATGAAAATATGTTGGTGGTGTCCAAATTATTGACTAGGCATTAAAGCTGCAGTCATTCAATAACCTCTTAAAACGAACTAATGAGTTGAATGCAAAAAGATTTGTAATTTATGCATCCTGTTTTGCTAATGACTTCAGTTACTTGACAATTAAGCACCCATTGGTTGGATTTTAATTCTTTTCGTTGGGTTTCTGTCTGCAGTTGGTGTGCCGCTAATGTTTTTAATGTCCTTTTTTATATGGAGCAATGACCGGAATTTTCCGGCTACTTTGGCGTTGGGTGCCATGGTGGGTGGGGGAAGGGGGATAGAGGGGAGGAGGAAACAATATGGTGAGAAGGCTAAAAATCATGAAATCAGCTTGCTCCACCCGCCAATGACGGGGCCACATTTCCCACTGCTGCACATTGAGAACCTAATTTCAATACTTTAGCATCTCATTGTAAGCCCTGCTCACCGGAATCATCCCCCCCACACGCTGGATCATCTGGGCATCACACTGACATGTTTCACAACTGTACATAAGCAACGGTCACCTTGTGAGCTGCACTTCACTCGGGACTTCGAGGTTTGTTTGCCTACCTTGCTTTGGGTAGCACTTGCAGTCATCAGCGTCAGGCTCCACAGACAGCACCACATCACTTTTAGGTCTCTACCTATCAGACCAACCATAAGTCGGGGGTGGCTTTTCAACGGCTGCAGGGTTCGGGCTTGCTAGGGGAAAGGGGGAAGAAGTGGCCCCAGGCAAGGGAAGAAGCTGCAGGGTGAGGGCTGTACTGGAGAAGTGGGGTATCCCAGGGTGTGTGTGGGGGCACATGTTGATCTGTGCCAGTGGCCTCAAGATGGTGAGGGGTTAGGAGGCAGTCTCAGAGAAGATGAGGCCAGGCGGAGATGTGAGGGTGTGTGTGTGTGAGAATAGATGGTGATGTCCCTTGAGCTGGCAGTGAGTGAGATGCCAGTGAATGTGTGATGGGTTTAGAGTGATGAGGTAGTTGACTTACTCTGGCAGCACGGATGAGATCACTCATCGTTTTCTGTACTGGATGGCCGACCTCTTGTGTGCAGCATTGGCACTGACCACCTCTGCCGCTGCCTCCCAAGTGGTAAGTAACATTTGTGCCACAAATGTGCCAGGCAATGACCATCTCCAACAATAGAGAATCTAACCATCTCCCTTTACATTCAATGGCATTACCATCACTGAATCGCTCACTATCAATATCCTGGGGTTACCAATGACCAGAAACTGAACTGAACCAGCCATCTAAACAATGGTTACAAGAGCAGGTCAGAGGCTGGGAATCCAGCAGCGAGTAACCCACCTCCTGACTCCCCCAAAGCCTGTCCACCATCTACGATTAGGCACAAGTCAGGAGTGTGGCAGAAAACAAAGTTAGGGTTTCGAGTCTGTATGACCCCTTCTTCAGGGCAGGTCTGAAGAAGGGGGTCATACGGACTCAAAACATTAGCTTTGTTTTTTCTCTCTCTCTCCACAGATGCTGTCAGACCTGCTGAGTTTATCCAGCATTTTCTGTTTTTAATATAAACTGCTGTTTTTTTTTTTGGTTAGCGATCCTCCTGCCAGTGAAAACTGTTTCTCTTTACTTACTCCATCACAACCTTTCATAACTTTGAACATCTTTATTCAACCTCCATGCAACGTTCTTCGTTCTGAGGAGAACAATGCCAGCTTCTCTCGTCTCCCCATGTAACTAAAACCTTACATTTCTGGAATTGCTCGAACAAATGAGGACATAAGAACATTAGAAATAGGAGCAGGAGTAGGCCATTCAGCCCTTCAAGCCCACTCCACCATTCAATGAGATCATGGCGGATCTTCTACTTCAACATCATTTTTCTGCACTATCCCATATTCCTTGATGTTTTTAATATGTAGAAATCTATCAACCTCAGTCCTGAACTTACTCAATGACTAACCTCCACAGTCCGCTGGGGCAGAGAATTCCAAAGATTCACCATCCTCTGAGTGAAGATATCCTTGCTCATTTCAGTCCTAAATGGCCTGCCCCTTATTCTGAGACTGAGTTCCCTGTCTCTAGACCCCCCCCCCCGCCCCCACCCCTCCCCTACCCCCAGCACACACAACCCTGCAGTCAGGAGAAACATCCTTCTTGCACCTATCCTGTTGAGCCCTGCTAAGAATTTTGTATGTTTGAATGAAATCACTTCTCGTTCTTCTAAACTCCAGAGGATAAAGGCCCAGTCTATTTAATCTTTTCTCACAGGATAATCCCTCCATCCCAGGAATTATTTGGTGAATCTTCATTGCACTCCCTCTATGGCAAGTGTATCCTTCCTTGGATAAGGAGACCAAAACTGCACACGATACTGCAGGTGTGGTCTCACCAAGACTCTATTTAATTGTAGTAGTTCCTGTACTCCAACCCTCTTGTAATCATCTCCTCTTCAAGGTCTCCACATTAAAGTGTGGTACCCAGAATTAGGCACAATAGCTGAAGCCTGACCAGTGTTTTGTGGCATAACTCTACCCTTCTATTTATAATGCCAAGTCAATTGATCTGTTCATGCCCAGGAGAAGGTGTAGAACTATCCCAGACACCTCCTTAGGACAGTCTTGGAATGGTGATAGTAACAAATTATAGACATTCTCCTTGAATGACTATATTGATCGCCCCTGATGACTTATCACAGAGGGGCTGAGCCATCAAGGCCTGGAGGGTAACAAGTTTGTCAGACAGGACAGAGGAGCAGCCAATGAGCTCAGTGACTCTGTGATTGGGGCAGAATGTGGGGCGGAGCAGGGATCTGCCATGGTCCCTGGTTACTGCCTGTCGACCCATGTTGGAAGATTGTGTGGGGAGTGCTGGCCTGAGTATCCCATCACAGATGAGCAGCCTGCCGTCACTCTGCTGGCAGGGTTGGGGGTGCGGGGGGGTGGGGGGGGGTGGTTTGAGTGTTGGGGGGTTGAACAGTGACTGGCACTCATCAGCATGGATTTGAAGACAGGCTGTGAGGTTGGATGTCGGCCTGTTTATTCTGAATTCAGCCACCCTGGCCCTAGCTACATTCAGGACAACCCAACATTGTAATGGGGGAGGGGGGGGTGGGGTGCATCAACCATGTGTTAGATCCTTAATTTGAATATTAAATTAGGCTGATGCATTTCTGCATTATAATAAGCGTGCTGTTCCAACTCTTCACATTGCAGGCTGAGGAGACTGTTTATTGCCTATAAAACTAGCACTGCATGGTTAAATATCTAGCCCTGTGTCTTCAGGAGAGGAGAAAATTAGTGGAGAATATATTGGCAAGTTGTCTATACTTGATCTCAGGGGGAATCCTAATTTGCATCTTTCAGATAAGGTCATGGTAAATGGTTGAATGCGTTTAATCACAGTGTGAATACTTGACAGAGGGAAAAACATTGTGAAAGCAATGGGACTGGTTAACATTACACTTCAGTTGTGTGTTACGCACAGGGCAGGATTTTATGACCCGCGGGCGGGTGGGCGGGCACGCACCCCTGACCCGATCGGGCGTAAGATAGCGCGCGATGTCATCGGGCGAGCGTCCCGACATCATCGCGCACCCGGGTAATATTTCGGTCAGCAGGCATGCAAGAGCCACAACACGCCTGCCGACAGTTAAGAGTCCCGTTAAGGCCATTGATCCATTAATGAAAAGCCATTTCTTGCTGACCGTCCCACCTTACGGTTGGCGGGCGGGCGTATCGTCCAGGCGGCCTTTGGGTTTTTTTTAGGAAACCTCATCCACGGGCGGGATGGGGTTCCCAACATTAATTTTTGAAAAAATGTTTTTGGCAGCATTTTCGCTATGTCCTTGTTCATTGTGAGTGAGTCCCATGTGGGGACACGTTTCTCACATTTTCAAAGTCTTTATTTTGTTTTTTTCACAATTCTATCAGTGCACGCTCCCCCCCCCACCCCCACCACCACCACCCCCCCCCCACCCCACTGTACACACGGGCAGACCCCAGCAGCGCTTGAGCTTCTCAGCACACCTTTCACGCTGGCTGGCCGTTCATTGGTCAGCTGGTGGGATATGGCGGTAGCGGGCCAATCGCGGGCGGTGGAACCTTTCCCGCAGGAGGTTCCCGGACCCTCCTGTTATGCCCACCAACCAACCCAAAAATCCTGCCCACAGAGTCACATAAAATTATCTGGGAGCACAGAAACAGCTCATTTGGCCCATCTAGCCCGTGCTGGTGTTTATACCCCCACAGAAGCCACCTCCCATTCCATTTACTTCCTGTCAGCCTTTCAGCACATCTTTCCACCCCTCTTTTTCTCTCAGGCGCTCATCTAATTTCCTTTTGAAATTTGCCTCATGCACTACCTGTGGTGGCAAGTCCCACATTCTAACCATTCTCTAAGTAAAGACATTTCTGCTCATTTCCCTTACGGATTTATTAGTAACTATCTTATATTTACAGCCTCCACTTCTAGATTCTTCAGCAAGTGTTACATATTTTTTTTTTATTCATTCATGGGATGTGGGCATCGCTGGCCGGGCCTGCGTTTATTGCCCATCCTGCATTGCCCTTGTTCAGAGGGCATTTAAGTGCCAACCACATTGCTGTGGGCCTGGAGTCACATGTAGGCCAGACCGGGTAAGGGAGGCAGATTTCCTTCCCTATCGGGCATTAGTGAACCAGATGGGATTTTACGACAATCAACAATGGTTTCATGGTCATCATTAGATTTTTAATTCCAGATTTTTATTGAATTCAAATTCCATCATCTGCCGTGGTGGGATTTGAACTTGGGTCCCCAGAGCATTACCCTGGGTCTCTGGATTACTAGTCCATATGAAATAGGAGGAGTAGGCCATTACATTTCAGGCCTGCTCTGCCATTCAATAAGACCATGGCTGATCTGGCTGTGGTCTCAGCTCCACCTTCCTGCATGCCCCCCGTAACCCTTGATCATTGATGAAGCAGCTGAAGATGGTTGGGCCTAGGACACTACCCTGAGGAACTCCTGCAGCGATGTCCTGGAATTGAAATGATCAACGTCCAACAACTACAACCGCCAACAACTACAATCTCCAACAACTACAACAACTCCAACAACTACAACCATCTCCTTTTGTGCTAGACATGACTCCAAGCAGTGGAGAGTCCCATCCCCCCACCGTTCTCCCCCCACCCCTGATTCCCATGAAATCCAGTTTTGCTAGGGTTCCTTTGTCGGTCAAATGCTGGCTCGATGTCAAGGTCAGTCAATCTCACCTCATCTCTTGAGTTCAGCGCTTTTTTCTGTGCCCGGACCAAGGTTGGAATGGAGTCAGGAACCGAGTGACCCTGGCGGAACCCAAACTGAGCATCAGTGAGCAGCTTATTGCTGAATAAGTGCTACTGGATCACACTGTCGACAACCCCTCCCACCAATCTGATGATCTAAAGCAAATTGATGGGGATGTAATTTCCTGGGTAACTTTCTATGAATTGTAATGCTTTTTGTGTACAGGACATACCTGGACAATTTTCCACACTGCAGGGTAGATGCCAGTGTTGTAGCTGTACTGGAACAAATCTGTAAAGATTGGTGGTAGGTCAGAAGGTTGGGTCAAAGAATAACTAAAAAATTAATAGAGGGAGAAAAAATAGTGGCTAGTTCTGGAGCACAAGTCTTCAGTACTATTACTGGAATATTGTCAGAACCCATAGCCTTTGCAGTATCCAGTGCCTTCAGCAGTTTCTTGATATCACATGGAGTGAATCGAACTGGCTGAAGACTGGCATCTGTGATGCTGGGGAACTCAGAGAATGCCGAGATGCATCATCCACTCGGCACTTCTGGCTGAAGATTGTTGCAAATACTTCAGCCTTATCTTTCGTACTGATGTGCTGGGCTCCCTCCATCATTGAGGATGGGGATATTTGTGGAACCTCCTCCTCCACTGAGTTGTTTAACTGTCCACCACCATTCATGACTGAATGTGGCAGGACTACAGAGCTTAGATCTGGTCTGTTGGTTGTGAGGCTGCTTAGCTCTGTCTGTCACATGCTGCTTCTGCTGGTTGGCAAGCAAGTAGTCCTGTGTTGTAGCTTCACCAGGTTGACACCTCATTTTTAGGTATGCCTGGTGCTGCTCCTGGCATGCCCTCCTGCACTCTTCATTGAACCAGGGTTAATCCCCTGGCTTGATGGTAATGGTAGAGTGGGGTCTATGCCGGGCCATGAGGTTACAGATTTGCTGCTGCTGATGGCCTACAATGCCCCATGGATGCCCAGCCTCGAGTTTCTAGATCTGTTTAAATTCTATCCTGTTTAGCACAGTGGTAGTGCCACACAACACGATGCAAGATATCCTCAATGTGAAGATGGGACTTCATCTCCACAAAGACTGTGTCATGGTCACCCCTACCAATACTGTCATGCACAGATGCATTTGCGACAGGTAGATTGGTGAGGTCAAGTAGGTTTTTCGCTCTTGTTGTACTGCTTTTTGTGGACAGGACATAGCTGGGCAATTTTCCACATTGGCAGGTAGATGCCAGTGTTGTAGCTGTACTGGAACCACCATGGTTCCCACACCAACCAGGGAGCAGGTAATTCTAGACCTGGTAACGTGCAATGAGGCAGGGTTGATCAACAACCTCAGTCAAGGAGCCTGTCGGCGACAGCAATCATAACGTGATAGAATTTCCCATTCATTTTGAAGGTGAGAATTATTTGTCTTAGACTAGTGCTTTAAACTTAAATAAAGGTAATTTTAAGGGTACGAAAGCAGAGTTTGCTAAAGTGAACAAGGAAACTAGGTTAAAAGGTAGGACAGTAGAGATACAATGGCAGGCTTTTACTGAGATATTTAATAACCCTCAGCAAAGATTTATCCCAGTGAGAAAAAAAAGAGCCTATGAGAAGGATGCATCATCCGTGGCTAAATTAAGTTAGGGATTGTATCAAATTGAAAGAAGCACTGTACAGATTACAGTGAAGATTAGTGGTAGGCCAGCAGATTGGATCAATTTTAAGAAGCAGCAATGAATGACTCAAAAAATAAGAGAGGGAGAAATTAGAGTATGAGAGAAAGCCAGCTGGAAATATAAAAACAGATAGTAAGGGTGGAATTTTCCATTTTGGAAACTAAGTGCTGTGGAGTATGGGTTTCATGGCTCAATTCCCGCTTGTCGGAGGAGTGGGAAATCACACCAGATTTCACCCTTGGGAGCTAATTAACTCTGCATTGGCGATTATGTCCCCAAATCACATGGCGAGTTGGGAACTGATTCGTCCACCCCGCCAACACTTAAAGGGATCGATGGCAGGGGCGCCATATTTAAACGCCACCCAAGCTCCCACATTTCTGCTCTCTCCAGCCCAGCTGCCTTTGGGAGATGTCTGCACACCGGGAGAAAGAATGAAGGCAGGCTACCCTGAGGTTTAGCCACCACTTCCTTGAGGCTTTGATTAGAGAGTGTGCCAGCACTGGGCTGTATTGTACGCCAGGGATCCCAGAAGCACACCAGCCTCACCTCTCCAGCCTGGGGGGCAGTCGCTGAGCAAGTCAACGTTGCCGGCAACCACCCCCAGAATACAATCCAGTGCAGGAAGAGGATGAATGATCTTACCCGCTCTGCCGGGATAAATTAACCTTCAGCTCCCTCCAATATCACACGCTCGTCATGGCAACATGTACTCAAAGGTCTACCTCGTTCAGGGATTTCACACAATATTAGCAGGGGACACATATCAGCACGGATTGTCTCACCGATACTTTCACACCACCACCATCTCATCTATCAAACTGCACAAACTCCATCCTCAACCCTTCCTGGAGAGGGCTCAGCACACACAGGGGGCATATGCACACTGCCCAACCTCTGCTCCATCCCTTCCCATCACATTCCATCCCTTCATCTTTCTGCAGGCCAGGCTTACCCACAACAGAAGGGAAAGATCCCAGAGGGGAGGAAGGGCAACCAACGTCACTGCAGTCACTACATTCGAGGAGGATGCCGCCGAGCTGACTGGGTAGGACAGGGACCACTCCGGTGGGGAAGGCGAAGTCGGCTTCTCCCTGCAACCTAGTGTGGATGAGCCCTCCAAAACTTGATCACACCTTGGCACTCCACAGTGAGTGGCGTGCAATCTTGTACTCAGCCTGCTCACGAGCTAAATTTATCTTCCCCTCTCTTACAGGCACCAGCATGTCCAGGCACACCAGGAGGGACAACCTAAGCCCCGGCCCCCAGCCCACCTCGGAGGAAGACGCTGAGGAGCCAACTGAGGAAGATCTGTCACTGCGTTCGCCTGCATCCTCCACCAGCGCAGGGCACCACACCCCGGGGGGCTCATAGTTCTAGGGTACGCTCGGGGTCAGTTTCTGGAGAACACCTTACTAACATGTCTCCACAGTGGTCGGAAGCAGTGAAAGCCCGGGTTTCTGGAGCTCAGAGGATGCTGGAGGTCAGGCACCCGCTGAGTCCCAGTCAGATGATGAAACCCTGCGAGCAGCCATTGAGACAATGCTGGAGGTGCAGAGGCAGGTGGCAGAACATCAGGCAAATTGCGAGGGGCGGTCAACAGACTGGAGCGAAGGATGGAGGAGTCCATCCGCGTTCTGTCTGATGTTGTGGCTCTGACATATGAGCGTCTTGAGGTAACCATGGGAAGGATGGCGAATGACTTGGCGACCTTGGTCCAGCAGGTTTTGCTGGATTTACTGTCAGATCTGAACTCCACTGCTATAGACATTGGTAGGTTCCATCAGTGGCTAGGCAAGAGAAGGTCGGGCACCTTGACCTCCCTCCTGGTGCCCTTACTCCTCAAGGAGTCAGGGAGGGGCCCACGAGGAGGATAAATGTCAGCCGCACACTCCAGGTGCCTCCACTTCAAGAGTGTCCACCTGCTGAGAATCTCTTCGGCCATCAACACTAGGTGGTCAGGCCGAGGAGGGTGCATCTGCCCCTGAGCAGGAGACCCTTATCAGGCCTGGAGCTGTCCAGGTCTGGGGCCGCCAGAGGACAATATGGTATTAGCAGTTAGGAGGCTGCCTCCACCTCTGCTGCAGATGTTGGGACTGCAATCAGGTATAGTGGTAAGGTTAGGAAAATTAAGAAATAATGAGATCACTTCTGGGTCTTAGGTGTTCAATCAATGCATATATCTTGCACACTTGTAAAGGCACTTGTAAATCTGTTTGACACCTTTGTTCCATGCGAGACAACATTGTGTGAGGGCTGATCAGTAGCCTTGGAGAGATAGCTGCAGCTGTGTCTCCTCAGTGTTAGTGCCAAAGCACAGGACCTGACACCATGATGATCTCTCCAACCATGCGCTCATCTCACTGTCCACTGTGGTTTCTCACTAAGGTGGCGACGACTGCATCGAGTCCTGTGACACAGCCTTTGCACTGTTGTTTGCTGACTTTCACTTCCCAGAGTGAACAGATTCGGGGTTCACCGCTGACCTTTCTAAAGATTAGGGCCAGGTGAACCATGAGGTATGAAGGTGCAAATCCAAATGCTGAACTTGCTCTCGGATGTTGCTGGTTGTAAAGGCCTATGGCACTAAGGGACACAGGGAATATGGCCGTGTCCCATTGCCTGCGCCTTACTCCTCCTGGAATCTTGTAGCTACCAGCCTGGCACGGGGATGTCTTCCACATTGTGTTTCTTCAACGGTGTCCTCACGTGGAAGCTGACCCTCATCTCCCACTTCAGGTTCCTGCCTTTCTTGCTCTTCATCGTCTGAGGAGCTCTCAGCCTCTTCCTTGTCTCCCTCTGGCAAGGGATCCCCCCTTTGAAGTGCCAGGTTGAAGGGAGCAACGGAACATGACTTTGAAGGACACCCTCTCTGGACAGTGCTGCAGGGCCCCACCTGAATGGTCCAAACATCGGCACCACAACTTCAGGATGACAATGGTCTCCTCGATGATTGATCCTTTCAAACTATGCACCATGTTGTAACTCTCTCCGAGGCACTCTGAGGACGATGCACGGGTGTCATGAGCCCTCATTTGAGCAGATGCCTCTTATCCCCAAGCAGCCAGCCCTTTACTCCTGTGGCCCTTCGAACATGTGAGGCATCTGGGAGTGAATCAAGATGTACGGGTCACGGGAAGTCCCAGGGTACCTGGCACAAACGTGTATGATGTGTTTCTGAGGATTGCACACCATTTGAACGTTCAGGGAGTTGAACCCTGTCCTGTTGATGAACATCAGGAGCTGCTACCAGGGAGCTCTTAAAGACACATGGGCAATCGATTGCCTGTACTCTAGGGTGGACCGAGAAATCTAGCAGCCTGGCTAGCTTCATCGAATGTGAACTTTACACAATGATGAGCCTTACTGTAGAGGGCATCTGTTACCTCCTTGATACATTTATGTGCTGAGGTGTGTGAGATGCCGCACAGGCCCCCTGTGGATCCCTGGAATGATTGAGTGCAGCGGTGGCCTTCAGGGTCACTGGCAGGGGATGTCCTCCCAGTCCAAGGGGCATTAAATCCCCCCACAGAATGTGGCAGATATGATCCACCACCCACATGTCTGGACAAAAACAGAGGTGCACGGCATTGACTCTCACTCATCTCCTGCTTGGACAGTCTTCTTCAGTAGACCCTTGGTCAAGTGAGTTGTCTCCTTGGTATGGGTCTAACTTCCTCATCCTCTGGTTCTTGCTGGGGCTCCCCTGGAGAGGTAGGGGAAGGTGGGGCCTCCTCTCGAAGCTGTACTTGGTGGCATTGGGCCCTTCTTCTCCTCCTCCATTCAATCAGTACCATCAAGAAGGCAGCATTGAGCCCAGGCTCCATTATTCTTTCCTCCTGCTCCCTGTGGACCGATAGAGATAACAGATTAATGACTAATGGGAACAATAGTAAAGCTAGCAAACGCAAACACTAATCTACTGTCATGCCCTAGAGCTGCATCTGCACTGCTAGCCTTGTCGCTGATACAGCCTTGCAGCTGAGGCACAAGCTCACAGATCGAGGTGACCAAGGTGCCAACCCTGATACTTGACATACAGGTTGGGAAAGGTTTGGACGCATTAATGAAATGTGCCGCCTTACCAAAGGCACTCCTGCAATCTCTGATCTGGCACGCTGATTAAACTTAACTTGCACATGAGGGATGACTGGATGCCCTTTGGCCTGTTATCCATGCCAAAAGGGGAAAGCAGATGAGAGGCTTTCATTGACGATCTGGCAGATATGCAGCAGCTGTGACTCCTTAGCAGTTGCCTGCGTTCCCAAGTTTCACGTTCCTGTGTGTTAATGCTGAAATGGAGCCAATGACTCCTACAATGTCTTGTTACTGCACACCAGTTTCAATTGCACCTCCTCAAAGAAGTCTTCCTCTTTTCTCTCAGCTCTGACTCTATTTCGATATTGTGGCTCTAAGAAATTTGAGGATGCCCCCTGAATCCAGCCGGTGCACTCCTCCCACATTGACTCTGACCCTACCTGTGCAGAATCATTTCCAGTTTTGATTTCACACTGCGCCATTACTTCATTGATTCAAGATGGTGGTGCTCCATTTGTATTTTGAGACCAGCAGCAACACTCCCCCTGTCAGTGTTCGGACCCCTCCAATATTCCTGGAACCTCACGATGTGCAGGTAAGTCTCCCTCCAGTTATTCTCCAGCCTCCCCCAGTAATACTGGATCCCATTGTCATTATGGTGGCCATTATAGCCCCCTCCCCCGAATCCATCACTGTTGACATGCCCATGGCTCATGTGGACCTCACCCCCTCCCCATCTACAGGCTGTGTGCACAGTCACATTCAGAGGAGACCCCCCAAGAGAGTTTTGTGTGCCCCCCCAACTTTTATTAGGTTTTCCCCATCTACAGACTGCAGATGCCTCACCTGACAATGACCATCCCATCTGCAGCCCAATACCAAGCCAGATAAGGATATGGCCAATGACTGTGAACATGCCCTGCACACCTTATCCCACTTCAGCTCACAGGGTTTGCTCCCCAACCCCATCCCACCCCCACCGGACCAGGTATACAACCAACATGCCATGCACAGCCCTAGAGCATGGTCTGCAAAACCCCAGGACTGCCTTTACTCTCTTACTCTGGCCTGTTGTCATCAGACCAGCGACTGTGACTATCTTTCAATGAGCTCCCCTGGTCCCTCATGACTGATCACCTTTCCCCCCTCCTCCATGTGTCTCTATGCAACCCATCCGTTTTGTGCCATGCTTACAAACACCCCCCACTTCCTATTCCGGAATCTGCGTACATCCCCTCTCATTCACACAGTTCTATTCCCATCCAGGTCCTTGTGTGTCGGCGTTCCAGTTTTCCTCTGTCGGGTTCCAGCTTCCCAGCCTCAGTCTCCCATCTTCCTGCCATTGCTCCTCCTCCCCACCCTCCCAACCCCTTCCTGCCCCAGTGCCCCTCCCCTCCCTGTGTGTCGTTACTCCCCTGCCCCCTCTCTGGTCAATGCTGGGTCTCTGTTTGAGGGTATAGCCCTGCCTGAGAGCCAAGGCACAATGGTGTCCTCCTGGAGACCCACTGGGAGCAGACCAACCCTGCGCCCCCCAGCAGTGTAGCGTTCCGTTGCCATGGCAACGAAACCGGAGCAGCGCTGTTGCAGGTAGGCTTTGAGCGTTGCACTCACTTCGAAGCCACCAGTGGAGTGAGGGCGGACCGATGCACGCCCCTCATTTTCATGCGTGAATCAGACCGGTATGAATTCTCACTGTCGTGAAGCAAGATTGGGAGGTGGCATGTAATTCTGGCGAGTAGCATATTCTATGAGCATTCACGAGATGGTAATGAATGCAAATGGCGTTCCTGTCACTGACCAACGGGACGCCTGACCTACCATCAACCCGCCATGAAAGAGGTGAGGGGAAGATTGCAAATTGTTTTCCTGCCAGCGGGAATCTGATTTTTGGCCTCTCTCCAAATTTTCCACTCTTGCGCGCCACAAAACCTGCCATGGGCAGGAGGGCTTGGTTCGGCTCTAAGTTTCTACAATTATTTAAATGTGAAAAGAGTAATTAAGGTGAGTGTTGGTCCTCTAGAGAGTGAGTCTGGGGAGTTAATAATGGAAAACAGGGAAATGGCAGAAGTGTTGAACAGGTATTTTATGCCTGTCTTCACTATTAAAGACTTAGAAATTTTCCCAAAAGTACCTGAAAATCAAGAGATGAAAGGGGGGAGGAACTTAAAATAATAACTGTCACCAGGGTAAAGGTACTGGGAAACTATTAGACCTAAAGATTGACAAGTCCACAGGACCTGATACCTGCATCCTAAGTTCTTAAAATAAGTGGCTGCAGAGATGGTAGAGGCATTGCTATAATCTTCCAAAATTCCTTAAGGTCCCAGCAGGTTGGAAAATAGCAAATGTAAGGAGGGATACACAAAGCAGGAAACTATAGGCGAGTTTGCGTAACATTTGTCATAGGAAAATTGCTGGAATCCATTATTAAGGAGTTATAGAAAGGCATTTAGAAAATTATAATACTATCAGGCAGAGTCAACTAACAGAGTCACAAAGGGGCTTTGTGAAATGGAAATCATGTTTAACTAATTTATTAGAGTTCTTTGAGGAAGTAACAAGCGAGATGGATAAAGGGGAACCTGCAGATGTGGTGTACTTGGATTTCCAAAAGACATTTGATAAGGTGCTACTAAGGTTACTACGTAAGATAAAAGCACATGGTGTAGGGGGTAGCATATTAGCATGGGTAAAGGATTGGTTAGCTTACAGGAACCAGAGAAATGGGTCATCTTTAGATTGGCAAGCTAAAACTATTAGTGCACCACAGGGATCAATGCTGGGGCCTCAACTATTTACAATCTACATCAATGATTTGGATGAAAGGACTGAATGTATGGTAGCTAAATTTGCTAACGACACCCAGATTGATAGGAAAGTAAGTTGTTAAGAGGAGGTGAAGTGTCTACAAAGGTAGGTTAATTGAGTGGCAAAAAATTGGCAGATGGAGTTTCATGTGGGAAAATATGAACTTGCCCAGTTTGGCAGGAAGAATAGAAAAGCAATATATTACTTAAATGGAGAGAGACTATGGAACTTGCTGGTACAGAGGTATCTGGGTCTCCTGGTACATGAACCACCAAACGTTAGTATGTAGTTACAATTGATTAGGAAGACAAATGGATTGTTGGGTTTTATTGCAAGGGGAATGGAATGTAAAAATACGGAATTTTACTGCAGCTGTACAGGGCATTGGTGAGACCACATCTGGAATAGCATGTACACTTTAGGTCTCCTTGTTTGAAAATGATACAACTGCAATAGAAGCAATTCAGAGAAGGTTCATTTAACTCATTCTTGGGAAAAGGGGCTTATCTTATGAAGAAAGTTTGAACAGGCTGGGCCTACTCCCTTGGGAGCTTAGAAGAATGGGGTGTGATTTATTGAAACACATAAAATTCTGAGGGGTCTTGATAGGGTGGATATTTCCTCTCGTGGGAGCGACTAGAACTAGGGACATAATTTAAAATAAGGGGTCTCCCTTTTAAGACAGAGATGTGGAGAATATTCTTCTCTCAAGGGTTCGTTAGTCTGTGGAATTCTGATCCTCACAAAGCAGTGGAAGCTGGTTCTCTGAATTTATTTAAGGCTGAGTTAGCTAGATTTTTGATGGACAAGGGTTATGGGCGGAAGATAGGAAAATGGCATTGAAACCAGAACCAAATCAACAATGGTCTTCTTAAATAGCAAGCAGGTTCGAAGGGCTGAATGGCCTACTCCTGCTCCTAAGTCATATATCCTAGTCTTAGAAATAGTTTTGACAGTATTTCAGACAGCCACTTCGCAAATATTAGCCTATAAATCCAATAGACCTTGACAGATACTGTTGCCACAGTGATACTGGAACTGATGAAGCAGTGCTAGGTTTTTCAAAGGCTCGAAAGGAGATCTAATTAATCATGTACTGTGTTAATTAATTGCATACTGTATAATCTTGATTTAATTTATATTGATACAACAAACTGAAGCATTTAAAGGATTTTATATAATTTTTAACCGTTGACTATGATTGATATTCTAGGATTATCCCAGCTACACCAACATTATCAGTTTTCTGTTTGGGAAATTGCAAACTAGCAAAAGATTTACATTTTGTGCTGATTAGGAAGAAAGTCTTATATTATAATCACAAAGAACCATTTCAAGATATGGCAGAGAACTGAGGGTGAGAGTGAGTGATTAAGAGTGGGGGAAGGGAAGCAGGATATTGGGATTCAATAGGGCTTGAAGGGGATAGAAAGAGCAGATATTCTTCTTCAAGGACAGGTTTGGCCCACAGCCCCTTGATCTCCAGCACCAACGGGACAGGGAGGCAGGTCCCAAATCCATCCCAGTCAGAATGGAACTCAAACCCCATGCTGTTGACACCAATCTGATCCACACTTGCCATCCAGCTGAACGGGGTCCCCCCTGACCCCCCTACCCCACACCCCTCCCCAACTGCTCCCCAAGACCTCTTAGAGCAGATATCGCAAGGCCAGAAAGAGAATGAGGGGAGGTCACAGTAGCAGACAGGAAAAGGCTAAGGTGTGGGGCAAACAATCTACCTGGCCATATCAGTGTGGAGATAATGCCCACACCTTATAAATGTGCTGCTGTAGCCTTTGGCTATTAACTGGCTCATCTTGAAGCACTCTTATTTCTGAGTCAGGAGGCTGTGGGTTCAAATTTCTCTCCAGGCTCTGTGCGTATGGTCAGTTCATAGGTCATTCATGGTGAATTGTTGCTTTCTTAGACTCAGGAAGGTATTTGGTGGGGTTCCCCAAGGATTGGTGTTGGAACCACCACTTTTCTTATCTTTTCTCATGGCCTGGATTAGGTTATACAGTGTGCACTTTCAAAATTTACAGGTGACACAAAATTTGGAAGTGTTGTGAACTGTGAGGAGGATAGACTCCAAGAGGACTTTTTGTTTAAGCAGCAAGTGGTTAGGATCTCGAATGCCCTGCCTGAGATGTGGAGGAAGCATATTCATTCATAGCATTCAAAAGGAAGTTGGATCATTATCCAAAACGGAACAACTTGCAGGGCCATGGGGAAAAGGCAGGGGAGTAGGGCCAGGTGGGTTGCCCTTGCAGAGAGCCTGGATACGATGGGCTGAATGGCCTCCTTCTGCACTGTAGCCATTCTATGACAGACTGGCTGTGGAATGGGCAGACACATTGCAGCTGATATTTTATACAGAAAAATGTGAAGTGATTCATTTTGGTAGGAAGGACAGGGAGAGGTAATATCAAATAAAGGATACAATTCTAAAGGGGATGCAAGAGCAGAGGGACCTGGAGGTATATGTGCACCAATTGTTGAAGGTGACATGGCAGGTTGAAAGAGCGGTTAATAAGGCATGTGGGACCCTGGGCTTTGTAAATACAAGCATAAAAGTACAAAAGCAAGGAATTTATAAAACACTGGTTTGGCCTCAAATGGAGTATGGTGTCCAATTCTGGGTATTACACTTTAGGAAAGATGTGAAAACATTAGAGAAGGTGCAGAACAGATTCATGAGAATGTTTCCAGCGATGAGAGACTGAATTTACAAGAATAAATTGGTGAAGCTGGAGCTGCTGTCTTGAGAGAATAGAAAGGGGGTTTGATAGAGGTATTCAAAATCCTGTGGAGTCTAGACTGAATAGATAGAAAGAAACTGTTCCTAGTAACGGGATTGTTGAGAACCAGAGGACACCAAATTAAAGTGATTGACAGAAAAAAATCAGAGGTAACATGAGGAAAATCTTTTTTACAGTGTGATGGTAGGATCTGGAATGCACTGCCTGAGAGTGTGGTGGAGGCTGGGATTCAATCACGGCATTCAAAAGAGAATTAGATAGTTACCTAGGTGGGAAACATTTTATAGGGCTTTGGGGGAAAAGGTGTAGGAGTGGGACTAGCTGAGATGCTCTTACAGGGAGTTGGCACTGACACAATGGGCCAAGTGGCCACCTTCTTACTGTTATATGCCTTTAAGTGATACCTGCATGACATTACTAGAAGGAAAATGTGTCATGTTTTCCAGTCTTAGTGTCACTTTTGCTTTGAACAGAACATACACACACAGCTCTGATGCCTTCAAACTTTATACCCATGTATAACTGTCCTCATGTGCCTTGTCTTCATAAATGAATCCATAACATGTTTACCCAACCCCTTATGAGTGACTGGTGCAAAGTGTCTTGTACAGTAAATAATCCCAAGGTATTATATCATTATAATAACATGACATGGTGATCAGTGGTGGTAAGAAAGGTGGCACCAAGATTAAGTACATGTATGACATGGTGAACAGACTTAGATCATGCCTCATGGTATGAGAAGGCTTTGGTCAGATTGCAACAAAGTTGATGGAGAGTGTTGAAAATGTGAAGAAAATCTTTGAAGACACAGCGACGAGCTAGTGCTCCAGTAAAGAACTGTTAAGCAGACGGATCCCTGGTGGTGAGATTGCGGTGCATAGCCTGTCAGTTCCGTGAGATGGTCAATGCGTCAAGAGGACTGCACTGGGCTAGCTCAGTCAAGAAAGGCGAGTGACCAGGGAGTGGGCTGGATCAATAGCGAGCAAGGGAGAGTCAAACAAAAACACAAATAAGCCACCATAAAAATCAGACCAGAGAAGGTTGCGATTATAACAAGCGGCTCTGGGAATTGCTGAACACAAGTTGAATAAGAAGCAACGATGCCATTTCTCTGTGGTGCCTTCCCCTCCCCTCCACAACTCACCTTTGTGGGCAGAGCTTCAGAAAGGCACCGCAGAAAAAGAAATGGGTGTTGTCAGAAGGCCCACAAAATTCCCCAGTTTAAGTTGGCAGGCATCTGACCCACTGTCCCAATTCAAAATGTTTAAGTAGTGTACAGAGCAATGGGGCAGAATTTTCCAGTTGGCGGGCAGGGACGGATCTGACACTCCGACATGTAAAATGATGCGCGATGATGTCGGGGGCGTGAGTCCCAATGTCATCGCGCGCCATCACGGTATTTCGTTCGGCGGCCGCACACCGGAGTCGGCTCTGTGCCTGCCAAAATGTAACTGGCCTATTGAGGCCGGAACCACATGTGGAACGCTGCCCGTCTGTTGGGGGGGTGGGGGGGGGGGTGGGTGCAGGCGAAGAGCCCAAGCGGCCTTCCGTGTTTTTCAGGAAACCTCATCCACGAGCGGGATGAGGTTTCCTGAAGCTTTAATCAAATAAATTAATTAATTTTCATAAATATAAAATCATGTCCCAACTCATGTGACACAGTCATGTATTACCGCGTATTACACTGGGCGGGCCTTAATTGGCCCACCTGCGTAAAATGGCAGGGCACAGCCGATCACGGGCAACGATTAGCTCCGCGCACCCACCCGCTCCTGCCCAGCCCACCCGCCATAGGAAAAACCCTGGCCATGGTTTCTCGATTCAGGTGCGTCTGAACCAGACAAGCAAGCCATAAAAAATCACCTAGCAATTGGGAATAAAGATCTACACAGGCTGAATACATCAGAATGAACAGAAAAAGAGCTAAAAGATCCCCAAAAGATATGGACTACATTGGAAGACCGGTTCAGAATCAGGTTAGACCTTCATATTCATCGACTAGGGTTCCTGTTATTTCGACAATAGCCTACAGAATGCGTAGACCAATTCATCAGCAGATGGAAAAAAAAGGGTACCCACTGTGTTTTTTAAACGCTGAGCTAGCAGACAGAATTGTTGAATTTAAATTAATTGAGTTCGTGATCGCATCCGTTCCCATGGAAGCATTCCAGAAAGATCTGCTGGACAAGCCCAAAAATGTAAAGCATCGAAGAGCTACTCAAGGATGGACCTAAGTATGAAGCGATCCTTGCAGGTTGATGAAGCTTACAGGTCCCAAGTACAATCCCAGTTGTTGACGCACTCACTAGAACACCCAATCCTAACTAGACATGTGGAGAGTGTGGCCTTCTGCATGCACTAAGGAAATGCCCGGCTTTCCAGCAATTCGGTAAGGCATGTGGCAGAAAGGGCCATTGGCAGCAGCAGTGAACTAGAGCAATGGCTGGTGCAGCTACAAAGAGCCGTGCACCGATCCAAAAAGATCATACACAAGGGCTACCTTCAAGCAATAAGAATGACCACCTCAGTGTCCCATCAGAAACATATATATGAGGCGATTGACAAACCAGAAAATGGTGATGATGTGCACAATGAGATGAAGAGCGGTGAACATGTTTCACACCATCAGTCTCGTGGAAAATGTAGATGCCATCACACTGTCCAAAGTGTTTGTCAAGATTCAAATTATCTTCCCTAAGAAAGTTGGCAACTATTCATTATTCGCCAAGATTGGCACAGGGCAAGTGCCAACATACTACCTCTATGAATACTAAAAGACTTGTACCACAGACATGGAAACCAATGCAAAAATCTACTGCAATGAAACTTTAAACGTACAATAGTTCATTAATTCCTTGTGCACGATCAAAAGACCTGGAATACAAGTACAATCAATCCTCCTGGATGGCACAGATGTTATGCATCATGGAAACTAAAGGCCCAGCAATTGCAGGTCCACCAGCATGTTGTGATGTCACACTAGTAACAATCCCTGGAATCAGTCATACATCATAGGCAGATTATTCTCAGAAACTACTCCTATCACCTCAGTTCATAACCTAACCTCAAAATATCCAGAATGTTTTGACAAAATTGGCAGTTTCAAGGGAATAGAAACATTACACTTGCAAGAGAATGCAAGTCTGTCCATTGATCTGGTATATTTTGCGCAATGCATATGCCAGCAGCTACAAGAAGAAACAGTGGAACATTCTACACTACAGAAACTATGGGAAAACCATCACTGAAGGATGGCCTGATTCAATTCAACGTGTCCATGAACACGTGAGACAATTTTGGCCTTATAAGCGAGGCATCTTCTGGGGATTCATTTTTAAAAGCAGGCAGGTCATCAAACTGGAATCTTTACGACCTGATATTGTTCAACAGCTTCATCACTCACACATGGACATAGATCGGATGAGAAGACTTGCAAGGGAGACAGTCTATTGGCCAGGTATGAACAATGACATTGAAGTTGTGTGAGGCCCGTCAAGAGCATATGCCAAGTCAGCGTAAAGCAACATTGATTCCACATGAAGTTCCTAGCCATCCTTGGTCCAAAATCGCATCCAACCCCTTTGGCACTGACTTCATCATTATCATCGACTACTTTACCAAGTACCCCATTATTCAACAATTGCACAATACGTCAAGCACAACTGTTGCTTACACTCTAAATGCTCTTTACAGTTTATTTGGGGTTCCTAGAGAGATCATTATGGGTAATGGTCCGCAATTTGTTGGTAAGCCGTTTCATGATATGTGTGAGATCGGTCACACTACTTCTTCTCCTCATTACCCCAGATCTAACGACATAGCTGAACGAATGATTCACATGTGAAATCCCCAATTCTCAAATACAGAGAGACCATGCAAGATCTATACATTGCAATGTTACACCTGAGAGTGACACCTTTAAGTATTCCATCCCTGGCAGAGCTCATGTTTGGCAGACCAGTGTATGCCAATTTACCTACTCTTACCCATTCTACTCTCTCAGAAACTAGACAGCAACTTTCAAAACTACAAGAGAAGATAACAAACATGCACAATAAAAATGCAGCTACAGAATTGCCAAGTTTATACTTGGGACAACAAGTTCACATCCAGGATCCCACAGAAGGAATGTGGCCACCAGCCGAGGTGACAAGGATTTGTCCAGAAACAATTCCTTAGAAACAGGAACATAGAAACTAGAGCAGGAGTAGGCCATTCGACCCTTCGAGCCTGCTCCGCCATTCATTATGATCACGGCTGATCATCCAACTCAATAGCCTGCTCCCGCTTTCTCCCCATATCCATTAATCCCTTTTGCCCCAAGAGCTATATCTAACTCCTTCTTGAAAATATACAATGTTTTGGCCTCAACTACTTTCTGTGGTAGCGAATTCCACAGGCTCACCACTGTCTGGGTGAAGAAATTTCCCCTCATCTCAGTCCTAAATGGTCTACCCCATATCCTCAGACTGTGACCTCTGGTTCTGGACTCCCCCACCATCAGGAACATCCTCTCTTCATCTACTCTGTCTAGTCCTGTTAGAATTTTATAGGTTTCTATGAGATACCCCTCATTCTTCTGAACTTCAGCGAATATAATCCTAACTGACTCAATCTCTCCTCATATGTCATATGTCCCGCCATCCCAGAAATCAGTCTGGTAAACCTTCGCTGCACTCCCTCTATAGCAAGAACATCCTTCCTCAGATAAGGATACCAAAACTGCACACAATATTCCAGATGTGGTCTCACCAAGGCCCTGTACAATTGCAGCAAGGCATCCCTGCTCCTGTAATCAAATCCTCTGGTTATGAAGGCCAACATACCTTTTGCCTTCTTTACCGCCTGCTGCACCTGCACGCTTACCTTCAGCAACTGGTGTACAAGGACACCCAGGTCTCGTTGCAAATTCCCCTCTCTCAATTTATAGCCATTCAGATAATAATCTGTCTTCCTGTTTTTGCTACCAAAGTGGATAACCTCACATTTATCCACATTATACTGCACCTGCCATGCATTTGCCCACTCTCTCAGCTTGTCCAAATCACACTGAAGCATCTCTGTGCCCTCCTCACAGCTCACCCTCCCACCCAGCTTTGTGTAACTGCAAATTTGGAGATATTACATTTAGTTCCCTTATTTAAATCATTAATATATATTGTGAATAGCTGGGGTCCCAGCACCGATCCCTGCAGTACCCCACTAGTCACTGCCTGCCATTCGGAAAAAGACCCGTTTATTCCTACTCTTTGTTTCCTGTCTGCCAACCAGTTTTCTCTCCATCTCAATATACAACCCCCTATCCCATGCGCTTTAATTTTACATGCTAATCTCTTATGTGGGACGTTGTTGAAAGCCTTCTGAAAGTCCAAATAAACCACATCCACCGGCTTCCCCTCAACAACTCTAGTAGTTACATCCTCGAAAAATTCCAGTAGATTTGTCAAACATTATTTCCCTTTCATAAATCCATGCTGACTCTGTCCAATTCTGCCACTGTTTTCCATGTGCTGAACTATTAAATCTTTTATAATGGTCTCTAGAATTTTCCCCACTCCCAAAGTCAGGCTGACTGGCTCTCATTCCCTGTTTTCTCTCTACCTCCCTTTTTAAATAGTGGGGTTACATTAGCTAGCTTTCAATCTGTAGGAACTGTTCCAGAGTCTATAGAATCTTGGAAGATGACCACCAATGCATCTACTATTTCTAAGGTCACTTCCTTAAATACTCTGGGATGTAGATTATCAGACCCTGGGATTTATCGGCCTTCAATCCCTCAATTTCCCCAACACAATTTCCCTACTAATACTGATTTCTTTCAGTTCCTCCCTTTCACTAAACCCTGTGTACCCCAACATTTCTGGCATGTTATTTGTGTCCTCCTTTGTGAAGACAGAACCAAAGTATGTATTTGGTTGGTCAACCATTTCTTTGTTCCCCATTATAAATTCCCCTGTTTCTGACTGTAAGGGACCTACATTTGTCTTCACCAATCTTTTTCTCTTCACATACCTATAGAAACGTTTACAGTCAGTTTTTATGTTCCCCACAAGCTTCCTCTTGTACTCTATTTTCCCCTTCTTAATCAATCCCTTGGTCCTCCTTTGCTGAATTCTTGTGAAGTTATTACTCACAAAGGCATAATGGTGAGGTGTACAGAGGACTAATGGGATCTATTCCAGCTCTTCAACCACATACAGTCCTATAGCATCTTGGACAAAATCTCAAATGCAACCAGGAACAACATCCGAGAATGACAATCCCACAGATCACCGTGAGCAATTAAAGAAACCTCCAGACAAGATTACTATTACAGGATCTGGGCGTACCAGCAGATTACCTTTATTACCTATGCTTTAAAGGCTCATAGGTTCATCAGTTCTATGCAGTTATGTAATGAAACTAAACATGAACATGTATCGTAAATATTTATACTTCTTTGAAAGGGGGAAAGAGCCTTTAAAAAAGAAAGGGGGATGTTGTAATATGCCTTTAAGGGATTTCAGCATGACATCACTAGAATCTGCCATGTGATCCAGTCTTCATTTCATCTTCACTTTGCGAGACCACACACACACACACACAGCTCTGGTTCTTATAAGCTTTATACCTATGTATAACTGTTCTCATGTGTCTAGTCTTCATAAATGAACCCACGATGTCTTTACCCAATCCTTATGCGCGATTGGTGCCTTGGATTTTGTACAGTAAATAAGCCCAAGTTATTACATCATTATAAAAACATGACACCTCTGCGCTCTAACCATTCCATGATTCTATGAACATTGAAAGGGTGCTGTCTCTCCCATGCGATATTAAGGGGACCTATCTGCCTTTTCGGAAGTCTTGTGGTTCAGCGGGTAGCATCACTGTCCCTGAGCCAGAAGCTCCGGGTTTGAGTCCCACCCAGGAATTGATGGCTAAAGAAGGCACATTCATTTCATGGCCAAACAGGTTGCATATCAATTTGCAAAAGCAGGAGGGATTCCTGGTCAATCATGTGATGGAAAGAACATTGGAGCCTCTACCATTGCTCCAGACTACAACATAAAGGTGCATGTTGCCACAGCAACTTGGAATGCCTGAGTGAACTGTAACACCTCACCGTTTGCTTTTTAAGGTAGAAACACAAGATCCCGTGGCATCATTTAAAGCAGCCTTGTTCCCCCATTGACCTGATCAATATCCTCCACCCAGGTGATGCCATGAAAACAAGTGAAATGGCCAATCACCTCAATTTCTGTTTGTGGAACTTTATTGTGTGCAGAATGGCTACCCTGTCTGCCTATATAACAGTGGCTGCACTGAGAAATGTAATTCATTGGCTTTGAGGCACCCTGAAATTTCCCGAGAATGGGAAGACGTTATATAACTGCAGCTTTATTCTTTCCTCTGATATTGAGCCTCAGGTTGCAATCATAACTTCTCTCAGTGGAGTGGAGCGGGATGTATGATTCTAGGGCTAGTCAAGGTCAGGCTCTGACTCAGACGTGACCTGCTCCTTAAGTGCAATACAATGGTCATGTTACTGGGATGAGACATCCTTAGATTTTTGGCTTCTTTGTGAGTCTTTTTTGCATGACAGCATGTTCATCATTTTTTAAAACAATCTGGCTCTTTTTTTTTATGCCTCCTCACAAAGAAAACTGAGCGAATTAGAGGTGATACCGGAAAGCTGTTTTAAATAGCAAAAAAAGTTACGAATTCGGTGTCCCTTCCTGAGAAGATGAACGAAGCAATTTGTCTTGTCTGTATGTATATCTGCACCTTTCCAGCCACGTCAGCTTTGTGGAGTGCCATATTAATCTTGTGTTCTGAGTGGTTCTGATGGTAGGTCTACAGCCTCTGATAGAGAAGCAGTTGCGCTTTTTGAAAATGCTGTGCCTAACAGCAAAGAGGGGAATTCGGCCAACTGCTTAGTTCATGTTTGCATCCAAGTGAGAGCTGAAGGTGCTGGGAAAGCTTAAAAAAAAGGTCTTCACTTCACAGCCTTGGGGACAAATCAGTCGCTGGTCCATGTACATCAAGGGCCTGACACAAGAAAGGCTGCCCCTCCAAATTCCACTTAAAGTGTGATTACCACCTCATAAAAGAATATATCTTACCCCTGCATTTCCATTCCAGGATTGTTAAAGGACATTTGCCAGCATTTGAGAGCTCGGGCGTTTGGGGATTTTGTGGCCACAAGCCGGGGGATTGTGGTTTCAAGGTTCCATCCCAGGTCCGTAGCTCATGATCCAGGCTGACGCTCTTGGTGCGGCACTGAGGGAGTGCTGCGCTGGCGGGCATGCCATTCTCCAGCTGAAACATTGAGGCAAGGCTCCATTCTGCCTGTCAGCTGGACATAGAAGATTTCGCAACTCTATTCGAAGAAGAACGGGAGAATTCCACGCAGTGTACTGGCCAACATGTCAACCAACATCAAAAAGACAAGCGATCTTGTCACTATCTCATCACTGTTTGCGGAACATTCCTGTGCGCAAATTGGCTGGAGAATTTTCTATGCTGCACCTGTTACCATACTCGAAAAATACTTTATTGGCTGTAAAGCACTTTGGGATGTCCTGAGGTGTTGAAAGGTGCTGTATGAATACTTTACTTGTGAAATGAAATTCCCTTTGCATCCTTAGTTAATGGGGGAAGGTGCAAGGGAGAGATAGCTGAGGGTGAGACCTTTGGCACATCAGCATAAATTGTATTTGAAAGACCAAATATCCAGTACATCAAACAACCCAAAGCCTTCAAACAAGCAACTTTGAAATTTTATGGATCCATTAAATGGTCTTTAGCAAAATTTATTATCCTGCTTTCTACTGAATAGAGAAACTATATTTCAAAATGTTAGAAATCAAATGCTTAGAACTCATTTTATGCCACAAAAATTAAATTTGATCTACAAAGGTTATAGGGCCATCCATATTGGCAGAGTTTTCACTGACAATGTTTAATGAGGCAGTGCTTTTTTTCTGCAGGCCACTCAGCCAGTACTGCCCCGAGCTTGCCTGACAATTTGTGGGGCACAGTAAATTCTGACAATTTCATAGCCACGCATAAAAGAAATTGTACCAAATTACTGAAAATTTTTGATCAATTTTATTTTCTCTTATCATTGGGGACACCATTATAGAATCCCAGAATGATTACAATACAGCCCATACTGGCTCCCTGGAAGGGTAACTAATTCAGTGCCCCTCCCTCGCTTGCCCTTTCCCCGTACTTCTGCATTTTGTTTCTCTTCAGATAATTATCCAACGCCCTTTTAAAAGCCATGATTGCCTCTGCCTCCACCACACTCTCAGGCAGTGCATTTCCGCATCCTAACCACTCGCTGCGTGGAGAAGCATTTTTCTCACGGCATCTTTGATTCTTTGGCCAATTACCTTGAATCTATCCATGTAACTGAAGTCCCTCATCCCTGGAACCATCCTCGTAAATCTTTTTTACATCCTCTCTGATGCCTTCACGTTCTTCCTATCGTGGTCAACAAAGCCTTGAAATAAGCACCTTTGTTAAAGAAATTTTTTTTATATCATCACCATAAGCTTATTCAAGGTTTGTCATAATTTAGCTAAAGAATTGTTTGCCCTTTTAAATATTCATTCCAAATATAAAATACATTTGGAGCTGTAAGAGGCCATTTGGCCCTTTAAAACAATGCTGTCTTTAAAAAAAAACAAACTTACCTTCATGGGATAACCTTCTCTCTTGTTTTTCAGTTGTGGCTCTGTGGATGGAACACTCTTACTTCTGAGTCAGACAGTTATAGGTTCAAGTCCCACTATGGAAACTTGAGCACAATAATTCAGGTTGATGCTCCAGTGCAGTACTGAAGGAGTGCTGCACCATAGGAGGTGCTATTTTTCAGATGGAATGTTAAACTGGAGCCCTGTCTATGCTCTCAGGTGGACATAAGAGATCCCAGTGCAATATTTTGAAGAAGAGTTCTTTCCTGGTGTCCTGGCCAATATTTACCCCTCCTGACACAAGAAAGGCTGCCCCTACAAATTCCACTTAAAGTGTGTTTACCATCTCATAAAAGAATCTATCTTACCCCTGCATTTCCATTCCAGGATTGTTAAAGGACATTTGCCAGCATCGTAAAAATAGAGGGAACCTGCCACCTCCAGAACGCGATGCAATTTTCAAAGGGAGGGTGAAGGGTGAGTGTCTGGAACCTGACCCAAGCCGCCTCTAATCAGGTGATTGTTGAGCTCATTGCTGAGCTCGTTAACAGGCCTCTGAGGAGCAATTTTGAATTTTCAACCAGTGGGCATGGGGGGGGAAGCAGTTTCTGGGACGCACCTGGGTGCAGGTAGGGTGCGCACAGCCGGGAGCCATGAGGACGAATGGATACGCCGGTTCAACTCATTTAATAGAGACAGAATAAAGCTCGGCTACTCAACCACTGGCATAGAGTTACCATCGCCGGTGCTGAGAGGCTTGTGTTTCTCACCAGTGAGAGGTTAGAGTCCAGAGAGGGACATCAGGCTGCTGGCATCATCAGGGCAGCAGGGGTTGGCAGGGGAAGCCCCACTGAAGTTGCAAGTGCCAGCTGAGGGAATGGAGATGGGAACTCTGGCATTGGACAAAGTTGCAAGGAGGGGCTTCAGCAGATGCATCCTCCTAGTCAGGAGGAAGCCAGGGGAGCACAGAGAGGGCCTGCAAGGGGAAGAAGGTGCCACCCAAGACTTTGGGTGAAATCCCCATGAGTCAGCTACCTGCAAATGACGGAGACCCAGCGCCCTAATGCCCAGGCGGGCTTCAGACATTTGTACTCTGGGTAACAATGACCTCCACCGCTGCCTCAGGAGAGGCATCCGAAAACCTCGGCACCACCCTCAGATGCCCGCCCTTGCCAGCACCAGCCCAAACTGCACCTTCCTGCAACATGCCCTTAGTGACAGCAAGCCCACATGGCAGCCACTACCCTTTTCAAAGGGCCCAAATTCCCCCTTCAATCATGCTGCTGATTGGCTGCCAAACTCGCCTGTGGGCCAATTATGTCACTGGCGTTTGAAAATAGCGTCACAGCACTGGCGCTGGTGCAGGACAGGTTGTAACTTGGGGATTGTCTGGGAATCAGGTTCCCAACCCAGATTAAAAATTCTGGCCAGAGTATCTGGTCATTATCAGATTGCTGTTTGTGGGCGCTTTGCAATGCACAAATTGACTACATTACAACAGTGGCTACACTTCAAAAGCACTTCACCGCCTTTAAAACACTTTGGCCATCAAAAGTGATAAAAATGTAACAAAAACAAAAATTTCTGGAAAAACTCAGCAGGTCTGACAGCATCTGTGGAGCGGAGGACAGAGTTAACGTTTCAAGTCCGTATGACTCTTCAGAATCGTCAACTGAACTCGAAACATTGACTCTGTCTTTTTCTCCACAGATGCTGTCAGACCTGCTGAGTTTTTCCAGCAATTTTTGTTTTTGTTTCAGATTTCCAGCATTCACAGTATTTTGTTTTTATGATAAAAAAATAAGTCTTTTTTGTCCTTTATCTCACTTATATTGCTTGCATCAATGGCCTTCACATAATAACTTATTTCATAGCCTTATCTGAGTGACAAACATCACCAGATTTCCTCGTTGCATCTTAATTTCCTAATACTTCACCTGCATTTATTGGTATTTTTACTCTTCACCACAGTGAACAATTTGCCTGCCATCAACTTTGTCAATTCCCTTCAAGATCTCAAACTTCAGCTGGGTCACCAAGAACTGTCTTCTTCTGGCAAGAACGCTAGACCTTCTAGCTCTTTAGTCATCTCAGCTGTGGCTCAATTGGCAGTCCTCTTGCCTCTGCTTCTCTGGCCAGGATTTTACACCCTCTCCCGGGATATTACGGCCCCGCCAAAATGAGTGGAGATTGAAATGGTTTGCCACCTCTGCCGGGGGGTGGGGGGGAAACAGAACCCTGGCCCCTGGGTTCAAATCCTACTCCAGGCTTGCTTATCTGACACTCCAGTGTCATGGTGGGAACGCACTGCATTGTCAGAGCTGCAATCCTTTGGGTGCGATGTTAAACCGATGCTCCATCTGCCGACTCGGGGGGTTGTAAAAGATGCCATGGCACTGTTTTCAGAGCAGTGAAGGCTGGGTCATTGAATATATTCAAGGCTGAGTTAGACCGATTTTTGATCTGCAAGAGAGTCCAAGGGTTATGGGAGCAGGCAAGCAGAAAAGTGGAGTTAAAGCCAATCCCAGCACTGCCACGAAGAATTGTATAAGACGTTGGTTAGGCCACAGCTGGAATTTTGCACACAGCCCTGGTCACATAATTCACATAATTGCTCTGGAGAGAATACAGAAGAGATTTATAAGAATGTTGCCAGGGCTAGAAAATTGCAGCTATGAGAAATTGGATAGGCTGGGGTTGTTTTCCCTAGAACAGATGAGGCTGAGGGGTGACCTAATTGAGGTGTACAAAATTATGAGGGGCCTAGATAGGGTAGAGAGGGCAGACCTGTTTCCCCTAGCTGAGGGGTCAGTTAGCAGGGGGCATAAATTTAAGGTGCTTGGTAGAAGGATTAGAGGGGACATGAGGAAACATTTTTCACCCAGACGATGGTGGGTGTCTGGAATTCACTGCCTAAGTTGGTGGTTGAGGCTGAAACGTTCAACTCATTTAAAAAGTACCTGGATCTGCATCTGAATCACTGTAACCTGCAAGGCCAAGGACCAGGCGCTGGAAAGGTTAAAAACAAGCAGCTAGTTTTACTCCTTTTATCAGCTGGCACAGACACAATGAGCAGAATGGCCTCTTTCTGTGCCATAACTTTTCCATGGTTCTATTGTTCTGGACCAGCCATGATCTTATTGAATGGCAGAGCAGGCTCAAGAGGCTGAATAACCTACTCCTGTTCCTAATTTTGTTGTTATTATGGGCTGAATGTTACACTCAGGCCTGGGGCGGGAAGGGGGGTGGTGGTGGGGGTGGGTGGTGAACCACTTCCTTCAACAGCTACCCTTCCACATTGGGCACTACCACCACCCCCCCCCCCACCCCCTCCACAAGATCAGCCCGCTGCAGATGCTCCCTCAGTCCCCGGCCTGTCCATCAAGTCCCCAAGCCCTCTCCCCATCCCCCATTGGGCCTCACTTCCTCACCCTGCCATGGGATCACCTGCACTTACCTGGTCCTGAGCTCCGGGACTTAGATTCTGGGGATTGCTTGCCCTTCCCATTCTGGCTAGTGCTACTACTGGTGCCGCCGGGGCTGCAGGGCTGGCTGTGGCCAATTGGCTGGCCGTTTCCTGAGGTGGGACTGCCTCCCGAGCGAGGGGGCACAGGCCCCGTCTCTGGCCAGTTAATGCTCCTTGGAGCGTTAAGTGACTGAGGGGCAACCAGTAATAGTGGGGATGGTGTTTCCCGCTGACTTGTTGGGTGGTGGGTTGGGAAGCGCCACCGTCAGAGAAACCCTTCCCTATGTTTAATTTCCCAATGCTGTCTCACCCAGTTGCGGTTAGGCGAAGAGAGGTCCTCTGTTTAAAACTGGCACTAAGAGGGGAAGCAGAGAAGTTAGGACCTTATCCAGACAGTTGATGATGCGTGAACAGTTGCTCTCCCCGGGACTAGTTGAGGAACGGGTCATCTGCACCTTTGAAGGGAAGAACTGGGTCATAGATTTGGACCAGAGGAAGATATGGGGAGTGGTAGCTGCGGGATTAATTTTTGGGATTGCTTTAGGAAGGTTGTGACATGCAGGCACAATGAGCCAAAGAGCCCCTTGCTGTGCTGCAGACGTCTATAACTCAAAATCTCTTTGTTGCTCAAATCAAAAACTGGCACAGACCCTAAAATGGTGTGATAACCTGCAGTAGTTAAACAGAGGCCAGTTCTATCTAAAAGCTGTTCCTACAATGTTAGTGGTGGCTATTACCTACAATGCACTTGAACAAAAGCACTAACAGAGGCCTCCAGGCAGAATGTTAACTGGATTATTCTTGACAGCAGGACAGTGTTCAGAAGAATCAGCAGAGGCTATATATGTGAACAAACTACAGAAATGTAACACATTTTAAATCTAGCATGGAGACTTTTCTTTTATGGGTCTAGTCCTTTATGATCCAGGGCCTTTTCTTTTTGGGGGGGGCCTTTGAGAGCACTGCCTAGCAACCATCTGAAATTCCTGTCAAAGTCAGTGATTCTTTTACCAATCATTTACTGTCTGGGAAATCCACGACCTTGCTATCACACGTTGCATACCAATAAATAGACTCAGTGTCATTGGTCAAATGCTACATTTATCTGTGAGTATTAACACTTTAAAAACTGACCTGTGCTGGGAAATTTCTGGTTGGACGTTTTATTTCTTCCCATGAAAGTTAGCACTAATATTACAGTGGCAAAACACTTTTGGACTCAACATTAAGCTCAATATTTCCAATCATAATCAACGCTGAACATTTTTTCAGACAGCAGCTCTCGGTAATGATTCTGCTGCTGCCATTTCCACCTCCACTACATTTATCTCCTATTACTTTACTTGTCCCATTATCACCCCCTCTGCTTTGCACCATCATCTTAGTCATCATTTAATCTCTCCTGTTTAACAAAGATCTTCCCTTTTATTCTTTCCTCCTCCCCCTCCTTTCCCTGTATCTACTTGTTTCAGATGTCTAGGTCCTAAGCTCTGGAATTCTCTCCCTAAACCTCTCTGCCACTCTTCCTCTGTTACCCCCTTTGAGTTGCTCCTTAAAACCTACTTCTTTGACCAAGCTTTTGGTCATCTGGCCTGATAACTGCCTGTGTGACTCGGTGTCAAAATTTGCTCTATTAAACTCCTGTGAAGCGCCACAGGATGTTGTGTTATTTTAAAGGCACTATATAAATGCAAATTGTTCTTATTGCTTAAAGCCTGTTCCATCTCTAAACTTTTTCTGGTTCTGGCAAAAGCTCATCGATGGAAAACATTAACTCTGTTTTTCTCTCTCTACAGATGCTGCCTGACCTGCTAAGCATTCCCTGCATTTTCTGTTTTTATTTTGGATTTCCAAAACTCGCTGTGTTTTGCTTTCCGGCAGTGATAAAGCTTACCACACATCAACAATAGTTCTCAGGCTGCAAGGTTAATCTTAAAGCAACCAGAGAGTTCTAAAACCTGAATAAAGTAAAATGCCAATTAAGCCTTTGGTACACTGCGTCATTGTACTAAGTCATTTTTGACAGCTGAATTTATTGGTAGCTTTCATGAATTTTTAAAAAATCAATTCTTTCACAGGATGTGGGCATCGCTGGCTGGGCCAGCATTTATTGCCCATCCCTCATTGCCCTTGAGAAGGTGGTGGTGAGCTGCTTCCTTGGACCGCTGCAGCATCCACAGTGCTGTTAGGGAGGGAGTTTCAGGATTTTGACACAGCGACAGTGAAGGAACGGCGATACATTTCCAAGTCAGGATAGTGAGTGGCTTCTGGGGGGTGGGGGGGGATCTTGCAGGTGGAACTTGCAATGTTGAACTTCCTACCAAAAGGAATAGTTGAGGCAACTAGAATAGATGCATTTAAGGGGAATCCAGATAAATACACGAAGGAGAAAGAAATAGAAGGATAAGCTGATAGTATGAGATGAAGAGGGATGGAAGGAGGCTTAAACACCAACATGTTGAGGCAAAATGCCTGTTTCAGTGCTGTACATTCTATGTAATCCCATTAGCCTCGAGACTCCCTCCCCCACCCCCCAGCCTTATGTTTCCCCCTTCCCATATGCTTCAGTTCTCCAGCTCCAATCTTCTGTGCATCATTAGCTACCCATTCCCCTCCCAGCCATCATTCATAGCAGAGCCTTCAGCCATTCAGCCCTGCTCTCTGCAATTCCCTACCCTAAAGCCCTTTGCTTCTTCTCTTCTGCCACCTTAAGAGATCCATCTTTGCCACAAAGATTTTAGTCAGCCTCCTTCTAGTCTTTCCTTCTGTTGATCACAAGCCTTCCCTTGGCTGCTCTGTAGATATCCCTGGCAGGTCATCACACGATGCATGCAAAACAATCAAAAAGGAAAAACGGCTCATTATTGGCATGAAATTAGCAAGCATGTTCCAACTGACTGCGTGCCATGTTTATTCAACAACATTTAAAATCCGTAGCCTTAAAAGGGAGGCAAAACAATAGAATGTGCATTCATAACATGACACTTAATTGTCTTCATAAAATAAGTCATCAGCCGATGACCGATTTGCTAGCGTTTTCAATATAACTGTTTTGAGAGGGTCTCTGCACTTTTGTGACTTTAGTTAAGTTATTGACAATGGCACATACTCTTTCTGCTTCTTTCAAGGCGCTTTTTGTTTTGCTCTGGTGATGTTCTATTCATAACACCGAGATTCTCCACCAAATGGGTAGCAATGTTTTTCTTGCTGCAGCGATCGTAACTCAAGAACAGTCATGTCCCCAGGCAAATATAAAAGTTCCTTTTTAAACACCATAATGGAAAGTAGCAAAGTGATTCACTTGCTACATGAAAGAAAGATAGATTGGCAGTTGTAGAGCATCTTTCACAATCTCAGGACATCCCAGAGGCACTTTAATAGCCAATGAAATACTTTTGAAGTATAGTCACTGTTATAATGCAGGAAAAGCAAAGAGAGAATCTAACCATTTGCCCTCGACATTCAATGGCATTACAATTGTTGAATCCTGCTGGATCAACCATTCAAATACTGTGGCTGCAAGAATATATCAGCGGCTGGGAATTCTGTGACAGGTAACTCACCTCCTGACTCCCCAAAGCCTATTCATCACCTACATGGCTCGAGTCAAGAGTGTGATGGAATACAAACAAAAACAAAAATAGCTGGAAAAGCTCAGCAGGTCTGACAGCATCTGTGGAGAGGAAGACAAGGCTGACGTTTCGAGGGCTTAGAACCATGGAAAAGTTACAGCACAGAAGGAGGACATTCGGCCCATCTTGTCAATGCCAGCCCCAGGACACCCAGGTGCCCTTTCTAACCCCACCTCCCTGCACCCGGCCCATAGCCCTGCAGCTTATAGCACTTTAGGTGTAGATCCATGTACTTATTAAAAGAGTTTAAAGTTTCTGCCTCTACCACCAACTCGGGCAGCGAATTCCAGACACCCACTATCCTCTGCATAAAAAAAGTTCTTCCTCATGTCCCCCCTACACCTTCTGCCACTTATCTTGAATCTATGTCCCCTGGTTCTAGAATTATTCATCAAGGAAAACAATTTTATCCTGTCCACTCTATCTATTCCCCTCATAATTTTGTACACCCTCTGTTTGACTCTTCATCAGAACTAAAGAAAAATAGAAATGAGGTGAAATATAAGCTGTTTGAGGGGGGTGGGTCAGGTGGAGCTGGATAGAGGGCCAGTGATAGGTGGAGGCAAAGCAGAGATTGCCAATGTTGACAGTGGTGATATTAGCTAAAGGATGTGCTAATGGTGACATTAAGGGTAGAAAGAAGAACAAGCAAGTGACAGATAACCCTAGTGGGGGTGCGGTGGGGGGAAGGGATCGAAATAGGCTAAAAGGTGGAGATGAAACAATGAATGGAAATACATTTAAAAATAATGGAAATAGGTGGGAAAAGAAAAACATATTTCTATTATTATTTCCTGTTTCTATTATTATTTCCAATTTCTATTATTATTTTAAAATTTATTTCCATCCATTGTTTTATCTCCACCTTTTAGCCTATTTCGATCCCTTCCCCCTATCCCACCCGCACTAGGGCTATCTGCCACTTGCTTGTCCTGCTTTCTACCCTTAATGTCACCATTAGCACATCCTTTAGCTAATATCACCACTGTCAACACCCCTTTGACCTTTTGTCTATTACATCTTTGGCAATCTCTTCTTTACCTCCACCTATCACTGACCCTCTAACCAGCTCCACCTGTCCCACACCGCCCCCCCCAAACAACTTATATTTCACCTCATTTCTATTTTTCTTTAGTTCTGATGAAGAGTCATACGGACTCGAAATGTTAACTCTGTCTTCCTCTCTGCAGATGCTGTCAGACCTGCTGAGCTTTTCCAGCTATTTTTGTTTTTGTTTCAGATTTCCAGCATCCGCAGTATTTTACTTTCATCTTAGTGTGTTGGAATTACTCTCCGCTTGCCTGGATGAGTGCAGCTCCAACAACACTCGAGAAGCTTGACACCATCCAGGACAAAACAGTACCCTTGACTGGCACCCCATCCACCAGCTTAAGCACTCACTCTCTCCACCACCAATGCACAATGGCAGCAGTGTGTACCACTTACAAGATACACTGCACTAACCAAGGATGCTTCAACTGCACCTTCCAAATGCATGATCTCCCACCACCTAGAAGGACAAGGGCAGCAAACACATGGGAACACCATTGCCTGCATTTTCCCCTCCAAGTCCTACAATACCCTGACTTGGAACTTTTCTTCACTGTCACTATGCCAAAATCCAGGAACTCCCCTCCTAACAGCACGGTGGTGTTCCTGCATCAGATGGACTGCAGCACTTCAAATAGACGGCTCATCACCACCTTCTCAAGGGCTGTTAGGGATGGACATTGATGAAGCAGGTTTTAAGAAGGAGAATAAGAGGTAGAGACAGTTAAGGAGGAAATTCGAGATTAAGGATCCCAGATGGCTGAAGGCCACAGCCTGTGACTATAGAAACACAGCTTATGTGTTCATTCTGCAACCTTGAAAAGTTAATGTTGTGTGATGTTAAGATGAACAGGGCAAGGAGTACTGGGATCAGATCCTACACCATATGTTTGGTGGAATGATGAAAATTGGGCATGTTCAAGAGGCAAGAATTGGAGGAGGGCCGAGGTCTTGGAGGGTTGTTGGACTGGAGGAGTTTAATAAGATAGGGAAGGGGGGGTAAGGCCATGGAGGGACTTGAAAACAAGAGTAAAAGTTTTAAAATTGAGGCGTTGTCAGATGAGGAGCCAATGTAGGTCAGCAAACACGTGGATGATAAGTGAATGTCACTTAGTGGATATGGGCAGGAGAGTTTTGGATGCGTTCAAGCATATGAAATGTGAAAGTTGGGAGGTGAGTAACAATTGCTGGCTGGGAGTGGTGAGAAGCTCTCTCCTGGCAGTAAAAGTGTGAATTACAATCAAGTAAAATAGACTCTGAATTGTACTCTGCACCAACAACTGTCAGACTGGACAAGTGTTGGAACCTCACCATAAAAGATATATGCTATGCATGAATCTTTATAGCATGCTAATAACTTAGCATTGTTCGTATTAAAACTAAGTCTAGCCATCTCCTACAGATAAAGGGAGGTTCAAAGAGCAGAATAATTCTACCTTGAGAGATGATTATACAGGTGCATATCTGCCAACTTCTCAATTCTCCATCACTGGTGAGGGAGCCAGATGAAGGAGATGTTCTTTGGGATAAACATGCTTGAGAGGACAGTAGGATTGAAGCACTGAGCCTGAATTTTTATGTTCTTGTGAAATTTTAAACTACGATAAGAAATTATGTTAACTGCACGATCCCATTCTGGCCCTCACTGGACAGAATAACTTTTAAGGCATGAAATCACAGATATACTGGAGGATTTCTCTGATGAATAATAAACCTGACATCAGTATCTTTCCAGAAAATGTTCCCTGGTCAATATATTTTAAAACTGCTTACAGAATTAGAGACATCATCAATTAAATAAACCTCTGGTTAATTCTTTTGGATTTCAGAGACCTTGCTGATGGGTGACACTTCTACTGGAGCTTGCCTTTAGGATTGGAAAAAAGAGGAGAAAGCATGAGGGAAAAAAATAGTGGTTAGATGTTGGCATAGGAGCACAGGAGCAGGATTAGGCCTCTCAGTCCATTCAGCTTTGCCATTTAATTCAATCATGGCCAATCTGTATCACCTCTATCTATATGTTTTTGTTCCATAACTTGTAATACCGTTCCCTAAAAAAATACTGCCAATCTCAAATTTGAAACTTTCAATTAGCCCAAGTCCCAGCAGCTTTTTGGTGGAGAGAGAGTTCCAGATTTCCAATCCCCTTTATGCCTTCTGATATCACTCCTGAACAGTCTAACTCCAATGTTAAGCCTATGATCCGGAGAGCCCCATCAGGGGGGATTACTTTCTCTCGATTTATTCAATGAGCTCCTTTGATCATCTTAAGTGCCTCAATCAGAACACCTCTTAATATGTCCTCATAATTTTGGCCTGGTATAATTCTGGTGAATTTACCCTGCACCATTTCTAAGGCCAATATATCCTTCCTTAGGTCCGGTGCCCAGGACTGAACTAAGTACTCTGAATAAGGCCTAATCAGAGCTCTGTCCAGCTGCAGCTTCGCCCTTACTTTATTCCAGCCCCTTTGAGATAAAGGTCAATATTCCATTAGCCTTTTACATTGTTTCTTTTTTGTACCGGCTCAGTTTATGTGCAGATTGTAGATGAAAGAGAATGCAGACTGAGGAAAGGTTTCGGACGATTAAGAATTGCAGGGGAAGATTGATTTGGAGTCGGGGATTTTGGCACACTGAGGATTCAGGGAGGAGGTGGAAGAGAGCCTAAGATGATCATAGCAGACCTCTACAAAATCTGAGTACCTTGCAGCAACAGACTATAACATTATCAGTTTGAAACTGGCAAAGTCAGAAATTTGGGTGGAATTTTCCATGCCCGCTGGCAGTGGGCATGATGGGTGGTGAGCGCAGATAATATGGCGCCATCAGTTTCACAACGGCAGGAAGGCAGGTCACATCCGTCCGCATTTCCCATCAACGCTCGTCGGGGAGCTCATTGTAACACAGCAGCATCTCATTATCAGGTCATCCCACCAGCATCTTGGACCCCGATGGGTCGTCCGTCCACATCAGCGGGAAAGCACGCCGACGTGTTTCACAACAGCACACAGGAGACGCGCACCTGGCGGCCTTCACTTCGGGGGAGCTGGAGGTGAGTGAGCAGCATCGTTCTGCACAGCTCGCCCGGGTCGCCTGATGCTTGGCAGGCTTCAGGGGGTGCCGGGGGGGCCGGGGTGAAGTGACCCCCCCCCCGCCTCGAAGGCGACTGTTGTTGGGGGGGATGGGGTGGGTGTCTGGGGGCAACTGCTGCCCAGCCTCAGAGGCGATTGTTGTCAGGGGAGAGAGAACTGCTGCCCTGGAGTTGGATTCCGTGCACAAGAAATTGAGGTGGGGGGCAGGGTAGGCGAGGGAAATGGCCACGCAATAGGGACACCTGTATAAACTGACCATTCCTCTGCAACTGAGACAGATCAGGCGCAGCCACAGTGATGTGATTGGGGTCAGGCTCCTAGCCTGCCCACCCCAGCAAGCAACACGGAGGCACCAAAGTGCCACCAAGCACTCCATACCTTACACCCAGCCCACTGGCCACTCTCAGCCAATTCCAGTAGCTGTGACATGACCGAGTCCAGAAGTTTGTTATCTGACTTGGACTCAAACCATCGAGATGCTGAAGATGAGGTTCTGGTGCCTGGACCGTTCTGGTGGAGCCCTGCAATACAGTCCACAGAGGGTGTCACACACCATCGTCATTGTCTGCTATGGCCTTTATAACCTGGTGCTGCAACAGGGAGAGGAGCTGGCTGAGAAGGAGATGGAGGAGCTGCAGGTCTCCTTTGATGAGGAGGACACTGACAGGGATGAGGCTGAGGAGGTCCTCGGAGGTGACGATGATGGGGATGAAGCCCTTGTATAGGCCAGACGAGGCAGATGTGCTCGGGAGGCCCTCACAGCTGCCAGATTTTTGGAAGATGATGACAACATGCAGTGAGGTGACCCCATAGATCCTCGCATCGCATCTACGAACATTTGACTCCAGTCCGGCTTATGACAGCACGAATACCCTCTGTGAGAATCCTCCTGTCATGGAGAAGCAGCGGAGGCTCGATTCCAGGAGGATGATGAAGACATGCAGTGAGGACACTCCATAGATCTTCATATCGCCTCTGGGAATGTCTGACTCCTGTCTGGCCAAGTGCAGCTCTCTTGTGAGATGGGACATGTTCATAAATTTCACTAAAACTTTATTAAACTGTTTAAATCCCTACATGAAACCTCATCCCGCCGCTGGATGAGGTTTCATGTTTTCTCTATTTGCCGCCGGAGCTCCTGGCCGACCAGCCAGCCTTAAGGTTGGACAGGCAGGTCCTTTAATTGTTTCAATGATCCTGTCAATGGCCTCAATTGGCCATTGACAGGTCGGCGGGCCCGCAGCTGATTTGGCTGCGCCCCCACCTTCCTGAAAATTTAAATGGGGCGGGATGACATCGGGGGTTCTGCCCAATGTCATCCCACGTCATTTTATGTGTCAGTGAGCAGGCCCCGCCCCCTGCTCACCGATGACATAATTCAGCCCTAGGAGTTCTGATGCTTTGTCCCCCTTCAGCACCTAAGCTCTTCAGGAGCTGGAGCGCAGCATCACTGGTCACAGATGCTGCAGATGGGGACCAGACCCTTCTTAAAGGTGCTGAGAGCACATCGAGAGACTGAGAGAACTCTGTGGCACCTGCCCACTACATTCTGGCAGCAATGACCAGCACCGCTGAGGTGCAGGCGTCAGTAATGTGTCCAGGGAGTGTGAGGCCGGACCATCACTTTGGTCTTTGCACTGAGCACAGGGAAGAGGCCTTGGACTGGGACATCTGCCTTTTATTTTGAGCAGAAAGGTTTCACATCTGAGTGACAAGAACACTGCTCATCAGAACAAGGAGCCATGGGCAGGGAGACATTCTTGGGAGTTTATTGACAACAGTACAAGTGGTCAACACCTGTGCCTAGGCTGTGCAACTAGTTCTCCTTCACCTTCCTAAGCGTGCTGCTATGTCCACAGCCTGCTGACTACTACGCCCTGTCTGTGATGACTTTGACGGGCAACCTGTGGAGGGCTGAGACCTGCAGGGCCCCGGCCTGCTTTCGGGGCCCTGCTGTGTGGCAGTAGCACTCTCCTCGGCCTGTGGAGCTGGAGCTGCTGAGGTCACAGGAAGTGGGAATTCGGATGGGCCACACACTCTCGGAGTCACCTGGTTCGATGGGCCTGGAATGTGCACCTGCTGATCCTCCTCCCTACGGGTGCCTGAGAACCCCAGGCTGACTCCTTGAGGAGAAGGGGTAGCTGGAGTGAGATCGAGCTGCCCGGCACCCTTCTCACCTACACATTGTTGAAAGCCAACTTTGGCATCAGCGATAGAACTGAGCCCGTGCAGAAGTGCAGAAGCGTCATCCTGGACCAAGGTCTCCAAGGTGACTGCTACCTTCCCAGTGTTGACCTCAGTGCATTGGCATGCTGGCACTATCACACCTCAGCCTGAAGGTGGACAGACATGCAATCTGAGGAGCGCAGCGGACATCCCTTCCTGATGTTCCCGAGCTTGCCTTTGCAGCTCCAGCAACTGTGACATGACCGAATCCAGAGGCTCATCATCTGTCTCAGACTCAGCAAGTTTCTGGCCTCCAGCAATCCTCCGAGTGCCGGGGACCTGGGAAGTCCCTGCTGCCGCCTGCTGCAGATCAGACAGTGCGATGTGCTCACCAGATTGTGATCCCAGGGCTACTGTAAAGCTTGGTCCCACGGAGGTATGTGTCTCTGCGCTGGTGGAGGGTGTGGGTGAGCGCTGTAACGGGACTTCAAAGAGGGTGCCTTCAGATTCCTCTCCAGAGGTTTCTGCGGGGCTTGGTTGGAGGCCCTGGGTCATGGACTTTGTCGGCTGTTTGACAGATGTGCCTGCGAAAGCAAGGAGAGATAATTAGTGCATGGCAGTGGCCTGTGAGACAGGACACATCACTCAGAGCATCGTTGTCTGATGCATGTTGCACTGCTGGATCCTCACTTGGCAGAGCAGCGCTGACCTCACTGTCAGCACAGGACCAGTCCTGGTCATCGCCGGCCAGCTGGGTGGCTCTGGTTTCAAAGTCTGTGAGGATCTTGATTTCAGGCATTCTGCCACCAGTCGGTGACCTCGCTCTCTCTTGTATGCCAGCTCGTCCTGCACTGATAGAGATGGAGAAAGAGTAAGCAAGATGCTGCCAGGCCAAGTGATAAGTATGCCTGGCCTGTGTGGGTGCTGAGTGGTCCCATGAATGGGATGAGGACAATGACAGTGAGTGTGAGAGAGTGAATGGTGATGTCCCTTGAACTGGCAGTGGGTGAGGGCCCTGTGGGTGTGTGATGGGTTTGTGAGTGTGTGAGTTGAGAGTGATGAAAAGAGTGACTTACCCTGGCAGAACAGGGGAGATCATTCACCCTCTTGTGGCTGTCCTGTTCTGAAGGGCGTTGATGCTGACCTGACCACCGCTCCACCATCTCCCTAGCCGGTTTGGTGACTTTGTTGCCCATCCTGCAGCCAGAGCGGGGGTGAAGCACATCCCAGCGGGCCTCCACAACATCTAGCAGTCACTCGAGGGACCCGTCGTTGACGTGGGGGGTCTGCGGTCTTTATTCCTTTGCTTGCCATGTCTCCTAGACAGCGGTGGTGAGCTGGAAGCAATGAGCGATGTGCTGGCATCTGGACTTTAAAGATAGTGCCCAGCAAGATGTGGGTGGGAGGGTGAATGGCTGGCGGGCGAATGAGATCCTGCTCGCCATGGAAACGCCATGTTTCCCGGGAGCGCATAAATAATGAGGCAATCTTGAGACAATACAGTGTGAAAACCCACCATTGCGGCTGGCGGGTAAAACATCGTTTACCCGCCCGCTACCACACTTAGTGCAAATCTGGAAACTTCCACCTTAGGTCTAGGCTATATCGGTGAAAGCTGACCAAGCCAAGCTGATGATCATTTAATTGGATCAAAGAACTAAGGCAGAGGACTGAACACTGTGAACCCCTTTAAGATGGAGTTTAAGAAAAATGCAGATTACTTTGTTACCCTTCTGCGCATTTGGGTCAACTTGTTGAATTTCTCCTAATAAAATGCCGCTGGTTCAGAAAAGCACTTTTGGCAGTTGTGCAAGCTCCAAGTACTCGAAAGCGTTAACCTGCAGCGTTTAATTTCAGTGATTCTGTGGCATTATCAAGGGAGCTGGCTTGGAATAGTCACCGCGCTGGAGTGCGGAAGAGAGCTGCATTAAATCAGGGGAGTCCGAGGGAGGAACCTTCTCTATTGTGATAATGCTACCACCCACTGACCACTTACCATGGAATTGTTATTTTCAACTAATTACAGCAAACTTGGATTTTTCCAGAGTTAATCACAACATCAGTGCATTACCTCAAAGTGGCTAAAGCACCAATTAAGCTAATTATTTAGGACGGGACCTGTCTAATACAAGCCATTGTGTGATTTTCCACAACCTTTTTCACACACTGAACACGTGTTCTACAAGGCACATTTGTCTTGGGTTCAATATTTCCCTTTCTTCTCGTATAATTCCTGTAATGTAGCCTTACTCATTAGCCTTTTGTCATAAATCCAAGCGATGGCTTAGAGATTCTCTCAGTGATGGTGCACTGTGGGGTGATAGAACTGCACAGGAACAGGGTAGGGGAGGGCCACGGCTCACCCAGTCAGGTAGTTTGTCCCAAGATTTTTTAAATTCATTCATGGGATGTGGGCGTCGCTGGGTAGGCCTGAAATAAGGCCTGCGTTTCTTGCCCACCCCTAACTGCCCTTGTTCAGAGGGCATTTAAGAGTCAACCACATTGCTGTGGGTCTGGAGTCACATGTAGGCCAGACCAGGTAAGGATGGCAGATTTCCTTCCCTGAACGACATAAGTGAATCAGATGGGTTTATACGTTATGTCGAAGGGTCATGAGGACTCAAAACGTCAACTCTTTTCTTCTCTGCCGATGCTGCCAGACCTGCTGAGTTTTTCCAGGTAATTCTGTTGTTGTTTTGGGTTTTTACAACGATGGTTTCGTGGTCATCGTTAGACTTTTAATCCTGCGGTGGTGGGATTTGAACCCGGGTCCCCAGACTTTTACCCTGGGTCTCTGGAATACTAGTCAGTGATGATACCACCAAGGCCCAAACACTCCGCTGTGCTAAACACTCGCCTTATTTCTCACACTCGTATGCCACGCTGAACAGTGTATGGTGAGAGAGCGATTGACAAAGCAAGTGAGGGGCAGCGATCCAATGGGCCGTTAGTGACAATAATTCACAGAATTCACCCACCACAGCCATGGTCACAACACGTAAGGTCTGAATTTTCAGCTGGACGGGCGGGCAGGATCTGGGACCCGGGAGCGGTCAGGAGAGCGGACTGCCCACCGCGATTGGCCCCAGGCCGCGATTTCACGCTGATTAACGGCTAGCCAGAGTGAAGCGGGCGCCAATATGATTGGCGCTGCTGGGGTTTGGGGGGGTGGGGGGGGGGGGTGGGTGTGGTGCAGGAAGAGGCCGTGGGCTGAAGTCAGCGTGGGCGCGAGGGAGGGAGCGCTCACTGAAAGCTCCCTGAGAGCAGAGAGCTGGAGAATTTAAATACAAAAGATAAAGATTTTTAAAACCCGGGGTTGGGGGGTGGGTGGGGGGGGGGGGTTGGTGGGGGGGGGTGGAAAGTGCCCCTGCATCAGAATGAATGTGTACAACATGAAAATTCTGTCGATACATTTTTTTAAAAAAAAATTTAACGATGGAAACCTCACACACCAACCCCCCCCTCCCCCCGCCCTCGGATGAGGTTTCCCAAAGAATGCAAAGGCCGCCTGGCCGATTTGCCCGCCCGCCAGGTGGCACTGGACAGGCAGCAGGAAATCCCCAATTAATTGTGCCGTTGATGGGCTTAATAAGCCCTCCTTAATTGCCAGCGGGCACGCTTCTAAGTTTAGCGTGCACCCACCGGCCGCAATACCACGCGAGTGCACAATGAGGCCGGTGGGTGCTCGCCCGACGACATCGGGCGCTATTTTAGGCTCGAGCGTGTCAGGCACATGCCTGCGCTCCGAGTGAAAATTCCGCCCATGCAGTTTACCATTAATTATGGTTACACTGCTGAACAATCATTGAGGGAAAGAACGAGATCAGAGGGCACCAGAAATGTCTGTATTCCCATAACAAAAAGGACAGGGGGAAGGAGAAAGCAAGACAGAGAGAGAGAGAGAGACTGGCAGGGGGAGATAGAGGGATCTGATCCACTTACTTTGATAAGCAGTCAACAGCGACCCAGTAACCAGTTTTTATTCTTCAGTCTTTTATCCAGTTTTCAAGATATATGGCTTCCCTTCTTAGGGGACCTTTCCTGGTGAGATATCTTAATAATGCGGAGGGTTTCATCATTATAATAGCCCCCGTGGCAGAATCCAAACCCTGCTTTGCGCTAAGCCGTTGAATGTGTGTGAGATCTATTTTACATATCAAAGCTCGTCGGGCCAATATATTGTGAATTAGAAATGGAATGCTGGTTACTCTCTGTCTTTCTATTTGAGGGAAATGTGTTAAACAATGCACAGAAGTGTTGCAAGAATATATGCGTCTTTGGTGCAGGAGGAGATGGGTTAACAATCTATTGAGTCTGTCCCCTACTGTGTAGCTGATAGGCTTTACTTACAAAATGATTGCATTATCTGCTTAGTCGGGCCCTTGAAATGTTAAGTATAGGCATTCTCGCAGGCTCTCATCAATCTGAAAATCATTGGTTCTGAGGACCAAATTATTCAATATGGAGGGCGGGAGCTTAAAGCAAACAGAAACCTGTCAAAGTCAGAAGGCTGGAATTCATACTCCTATCGACAAATAAATAAAGAAAACTGATTTATAATAGCTCGCTTGCCAAGTGGGATCCAGCGCCTTGGGCTCGTATGTTTCCTCCTAGCTTGGAGCCCCTGAGGAAAGGTGTTATCAAAGCGGGTATTCTCCAGTTTCATCAATTCCCACTCCTTTGCCTCAGCCTTTTGTTTTAAACCTTTATTTATGGCTTTTGGATTCTTCAGCTCCCTGAGGCAGCCCTCTGCCTTCAGGCAGCTTTCGATGAGCACTCCCCCACGCCCACACTGACTTCAGCACTCGCCCTCCTCCCATCCCCTCCCACCCCGGCAGTGCTGAGCGTTTCAGCACGCCTCTCACGCTGGCTGGCCAATCAATGGCCAGCCGGCGTGAAAGCACAATCAGGGGCCAATCGAAGGCAGCGGCCCATTTCACAGCCGCTCGTGTGCTCGCTGACCAGGCTGGCACACCGAACTCAAAATCCTGCCCTAAGATTCCACATAGTTTGATATTTTTAAGGAAGTTTATTTTATTTCATTTTTGTACGTAAATTAAAGTCATGCTGCTGATCATGGTGCTGTGTTCCTCCAGCTTCAGGGTAATTTTAAATATTGCTAATAAACTCCACTATTAGTTTTAGCCTGAATTATATGGTGTGTTACGACTTTGCTTTCTGCCCGGTCAGGAAATAGAAAGGACTGCATGGGAAGTCCATGCAATATCTGGTGAAAGTATCTCAGTAAAAAGGTCATTGTTCATCTTTATGATATCTGTCTTGTTCAAAGCATGCAATCATGTAAATTTACAATCATTGGATATATGGATCTGCTTAGGAGAACTGCAATCACCTGTGAATGTCAATAAAAATGTGGGAGAGAACTCAAACTGTAACAAGTCTTTTACATTTTATCTTAAGGTTTCCTAAATAGGATTAGCACCTTTTGACACCAGTCAAGTATTGTGGCCAGCAGCTCAGGTGTTGGTCATATGAAGCAAATAACAACAACCTGTATTCATACAGTGCCCTTAACATGATAGAATGTCCCAAGGTTACCGCAGGAGCAAAATTTGACACTCGCCACATTAAGGAGATACTGGGACAAATGATCAGAACCTTGGTTGAAGTGGTAGGTTTTAAGGAGTGTCTTCAAGCAGGAAAGAGAGGTAGAGACAAAACCATAAATACCTGGAAAAACTCAGCAGGTCTGACAGCATCTGCGGAAAGGAACACAGTTAACGTTTCGAGTCCATATGACTCTGCACCAGAAGAGAAGTAGAGAGACAGGGAGGTTTAGGGAGGGAATTCTATTGCTCAGAGCCTTGGAAGCTGAAGGCACAGGCACCGATGCTGAAAAGATTAAAATCGGAGATGCTTAAGAGGCCCGAGTTGGAAGAGCAGTGATGTATCGTAGGATTGTGAACTAGAGGTGATTACAGAGGTAAAGGGCAAGGTCATGGGGGGATTTGCAAACAAGTATGTGAATTTTTAGAATTAAGGCATTGCTTGAGCAGGAGCCAGTGTAGGTCAGTGAGCACAGAGATGATAGGTGAATGTGACTTGGTGCAAGTAAGGATATGGGCAGCAGTTTTGGATGGCCTCAAGTTTACAAAGGGTAGAATGTGGGAGGCCAGTCAGGAGTGCATTGGAATTGTCAAGTCTAGAGGCAACAAAAGCATGAATGAGGGTTTCAGCAGCAAATGAGCTGAGACAGAGATGGAGTCAGATGATGTTACACCATGGAAATAGACTGTCCTGATGATGGCGCGGACATGAGATCAGAAGATCATCTCAATGTTGCAAGCAGACTGGTTCAGCCTCTGCCAATTGTCAGGGAGAGGAATTGAGTTGGTGGCTAGCGAAGAAACAAAATTGTTAAAATTTGTTTACACTTGAACTGTCCCAGGAGTTACTGTTTGATGGTGACTGGGACAAGATCCTTGGAAAACTCAATCCCTCCCTTATCTGGGACCACCAGGCTGTTCAGTTCATTCAGCACAAGCTGAGAATCAAAGCTAGAGGACACTCTTGCTCTGTATGACTCAGCTTCTCTTTGGATTAGTTATTGAACTGCCATAGAGAATTTCTGTCCTTCTCTGACACTACACTGCTCTGAGATCTCTGCACTGCTCTAACTCTTGCACATCCCTGATTTTCATCGCTGCACCACTTTATTTCCAATATATACTTCATTCATAAAATTTGTGAAGGTATATTACATAACAACCAAATCTGATAAAGCATAAAATGTAATACAGAACAGTTTCTTTCAAGATAATACATGAGTTTCCTCACACCAGCCATGTACAGTGTACAATTACATTTCATTCTCTATTCTCTAGTGCATACAGCCCAAGGGGTTTCACAAGGTTTCCAGCCTCTAGGTATACCATGGTGGGAGAGCCTTAGACAGTGGCCTTTTCCCATTGAGCCTCTGCAGCAGCTGCCCCAAGGTTTACTGTGGCCCTCAGCACATAGTCCAGGACCTTGGAATGTGCCAGTCTGCAACACTTGGTCGTTGACATCGCTCCACCATTAGCAGCCATGCCTTTAGGTGTCTAGGCCCTAAGCTCTAAAATTCCTTCTCTCTACACCGCTCTCCTCTTTAAGTCACTCCTTCTTAGGGTCATTTATCCTATTATCTCCTTATGTGGCTGGCTGTCAAGTTTTGTTCGATAATGCTCCTGTGGAGCACCTTGGGGATGCTTTGCCATTTTCAAGGTGCTATATAAATGGAAATTGGTTCTTATGTAGAAGGGGTGTCTCTGAACTACATACATTGCACAGTACAGATTGAGAACCCAATTAGCGATGTCACCATGCTGTAGTGGCCTTTTGTCTGTACTTTATGTTATTAGTAACTGGCTTCCACTTAAACATGGTTGACTCTTAACTGTCTGCTGAGGTGGTCAAGCAAACTACTCAGCTGTGTCAATGTTGCTAGCAGTGGGCCCATTATTAGCTCCTTAGAGCAACTAGAGATAGACAATAATTGCCGGCCTTGCCAGAAAGGCCAACACCCCAAGAATGAATGGTAATAAACAACTATAGTAAGCCATGGAGGTATAAAAACAAACACAACATGCAATTTGAGTGGAAGTGACTGTTTTACTAATATTAGGGATGCAAGTTTAACACGTTTGTATGGTCTTCTCCCATGCACGCTTATAACGGAGGTGTTAATGTCTTTATTTAGAAAACAGAAAAAGAAATCAGGCCAGATGTCCATCCGTTGATATCACCACTGGTAACTTATACCTTTTAGCTTTTAATGCAATTCGTAGAAACCACAATTTTAAAGAGTTGATAGCTAAGTAACTGGATGTGTGTCAAAAATCATGAACTGCTGATTCCCAGTGATTGGACCAGTCACATAAAGAACGTGAAGGGAGATGAGGAGAATTTTAATCATGACCTGGAAGGGTGCTGCAAGCAGATTCAATAACAACTTTCAAAAGGGAGTTGGATAAATACTTGAATAGGAAAGGTTTTGCGGGACAGTGGGAAAAGAGCAAGGGGGAGTGGAACCAAATGGGATGGCTTTCCAGAGAGTGAGCGTAGACAGTCTCGGCTGAATGGCAGCCCCCTGTGTTGTACGATTCAATGTATAGTGCTGACCCATGTAAGCCAAAACAACTGGAGATTCCTCAGTGGTGAGCCTAACTGGAGTGTTCAAATTAGAACCTAGCTAAGACTGGATAATCCAGCGGATAGCTGGATTATCCAGTCTTAGCTAGGTTCTAATTTGAACACTCCAATTAGGCTCACCATCACAAGATCGGGAAGAAAGAAGATATCCAAAGTCACCTCCTTGATCGCTGTCTGGTGCCCAAGGTTGAGAAATCTGTGGGCATTGCCAGCCCATGAAGCCAGGATGAAGCTCGAGCGGTGATGTCACCACCCCCCACCGCCTCCCCCGCCACCCCCCCCCCCACCCCAACTCCCCACCGTACCCACAACTGACCAGCTTGCTGACACTTTGGTGGTTAGCTGGGTGAGGCACTGGTTGTGAAGGACAGTGCACTTTAGCAAATATAATTGAAACAGACATAGCAGATTGTAACCTCATACCGATTCAATTATTGAATATGCTGCATAACTGGTGTTTAATTCAGCAACTTCCAATTAAGTTTAAAATCATGGACCCTATATAACTTTCCGATGGTTAATTAATGTTCATCTGCAGATGGCACTTTATATATCCTGCTTGCTATCTGCGTTGAGGAATCTCTCCATTCTAAGGCAGCTCATAACAGAAACCTCACTTACCTATTCATGTGATATGCCCTCTGTAGTGAAATACTAAGGAAACATATGATTCACGACAGTAAATACCATTACAAATCAAATGCTGATTACATGGCTCGATGGACTTGATGTGATGCTTAACTGCTTGATCAGCAGAGAATGAAGAGTTGTGCATCTTAAGTTGGTGTTGGGCCACTAGTGCCTGGCTTTGGCTGTGCATACGTTTTCTGCTTGTCTACAGCTCCCACTAGTTACATCCCAGATCTCTGGTTTTGGGCTGCAGAGATGGCTGATGCATTTGTAAGACTCATAACTCAGGTACACTACAAGTGTGAGCAGGTTACAAAGGTCTGAAACCAGCATTGTTGGCAAGAGTTACTGCTTATTCTGTTAAAGAGCTTGCTGCCATTTGCCAAGTTCAAACTCAAACAGATGGCAGGATGAAGGCTTGACATCATTGTTGTTCTCTTTGCTAATGGAAGTTCAGTAAAAATATTTTATAACAAATGTCTTTGCATGATCAGAATACAAATAATAATAACACAGTAAGAGCAAGAGTAGGCCATTTGGGTCCTCGAGCCTGCTCTGCCATTTAACTAAATCATAGTCGAATTTCTGCCTGAACTCCCACTTTCCCATCCTATTCCCATATCCCTTGATTCCCTTAATATCCAAAAATCTATCAATCTCAAGTCTTGAATCACTGACCATCAACAGTCCTCTGGGGTAGAAAAATATAAAGATTCACAATTCACCTCTGGGTGAAGAAATTTCTCCTCATCTCAGTCCTAAATGGCCAACCTCTTATCTATTCTTTTATTCTTTTCACAGGACATGGGCATTGCTGGAAATGCCAGCATTTTTATTGCCCATCCTTCATCGCCCTTGAGAAGGTGGTGGTGAGCTGCCTTCTTGAACTGCTGCAGCCCATGTGGTGTAGGTACACCCACAGTGCTCTTAGGAAGGGCGTCCCAGGATTTTGGCCAAGTGACAGTGAAGGAACGGCAATATATTTCCAACTAAGGATGGTGTGCATCTTGGAGGGGAGTTTGCAAGAGGTGGTGTTCCCATGCATCTGCTGCCCTTGTCCTTCTAGGTGGTCTAGGGTTCGCAGGTTTGAAGGAGCCTTGGTGAATTCCTGCAGTGCTTCTTGTAGATGGTACACACTGCTGGAGAGAGTGGATGTTGAAGGTGGTGGATGGGGTGCCAATCAAGCGGCTGCTTTGTCCTGGACGGTGTTGAGCTTCTTGAGTGTTGTTGGAGCTGCACTTATCCAGGCAAGTGGAGAGTATTCCAGAACGCTCCTGACTTGTGCCTTGTAGGTGGTGGACAGGCTTTTGGGAGTCAGGAGTACCCGCTACAGAATTACCAGCCTTTGACCTGCTCTTGTAGCCACAGTGTTCATATGGTTAGTCCAGTTCAACATCTGATCAATGGCAAACCCCAGGCTATTGATAGTGGGGGATTCAGCAATGGTAATGCCATTGAATGTCATAGGGCAATGGTTAGATTCTCTCTTGTAGGAGATGGACATTGCCTGGCACTTGTGTGGTATGAATGGAACTTGCCACTTATGCAGGTATTACTGCATACGGACATGGGCTGCTGTAGTATCAGAGCAGTTACAAATGGAGCATTAATAGTGCAATCATCAGCGAACATCCCCACTTTATGATGGAGGGAAGGCCATTGGTGAAGCAGTTAAAGATAGTTGGGCCTAGGACACTACCCTGTGGAACTCCTGCTATGATACCTCAGGACTAAGATGATTGACCTCCAACAACCATAGCCACTTTTCTTTGTACTAAGTATGACTCCAACCAGTGGAGAGTTTTCCCTCTGATTCCCATTGACTCCAATTTTGCTAGGGCTCCTTGATACCACACTCGGTCTCATGCTGCCTTGATGTCAAACGCAGTCACTCTCAACCCACCCCTGGAGTTCAGCTCTTTATTCCATGTTTGAGTTCAGGCTGTCATGAAATCAGGAGCCAAGTAGCCCTGATGGAACCCAGACTGAGCGTCAGTGAGCAGCCCTGACAGTATTGCCTCAAATTCTAGACTTACAGCCAAGGAAACAGCCCCTCAACATCTACCCTGCCAAGCCCTCAAAGAATTTCATACATTTCAATGAGTTCACCTCTCATACTTCTGAGCTCTTCTAAACTTTTAATGTGTTTCCCATTCCTAGTTACACCGACTGCTGTTATGCTGTTTGGCTGACTAGAATGTAGTACAGAATAATGCCAACAGTGTGGGCTCAATCTCTGTACTGGCTCAGGTAGTTCTTGTGGCCTGCCTCTTTGCTTAGGGATATCATGGACTAAGTTGTGATTAGCAACCCACGGACAATGAGGATGTCACACAGTGAGAGAGTTGCCATTAAGAGTGACCCATGCAATGTGAGACTGGAATCAGAGGTAGACTTGATCAGTAAGGATTGGTGAACTAGGTGGGGTTAGAAACTATTTGAGAGCAGTTTTCAGGCGCATTACAAACAGCGAATAGACAGCCGGTTCCCCATCCTGAGGCTCACCAAAAATTGGATGGTGGCCTGATTTGAATAATATGAGTGAGCTGCCAGTGCCTGTGGTGCCTCAAGAAGTAGCTTGTCCATTTCAGTTAAATCAATTTTAGCTCACTTGCCTGACTAATAACGGCTCTCAAATAAGGCTTGGGTGGGGCGCAAGAGGATGGAGAGGGAAGCCTTCCTACTCCTCCTGACTTCTCATCAACTTGTAAAAAAAAGTGTGCTTACCTTTATTGCCTTAGGCAGCTGCCCAAGATGGCAGCAAAGCCACCTTTACCAATATGGTTGGTGCCCATAACACAAGTGCCGATCGGGCATGAGGCATTGCACCTGAAAATTGGTTCTTTTTGCTACTGTTTTTCCATTGGAAATTAACTATGGCAAAAGTAACGATTTACTTTGTTATGTTTTTACACCAAATTAGCGGCTTTGTGATTGTTATTTCCGTGCTAACCCATCAAATTATTCGATGGAGTGAACTTAACTTCATGCTTGCTATAATGGGATTCCATCCTGTACCATAACCACTATTGTACCCATATTTTTAGATAGCCCACTCAGAAAAAACAGACGGATAGCAGCTTTCAGGCCTCAAGTTAATTCTGGAAGATTCTCCACTGTTGCTGAGCATTAACTACTTTTTTTTAAAAAAATTGTGGGTCTGTAGAGAGTAATTTTGAGTGATGTTGTGAAATGGAACATATCCATTTTATTTGCCTAGATCAGCATCAGCACTCCCAGGATGGTTATCACAGTTCAATGTAAAGTCCAACCTTAGAAGAATGTTACCTAGTGCATTAGTGATGGTTCATTTCCAGTTCAGGTGCCAGCCACCTTGAGGCTTTTTGGAGAAGCTGTCACTTTAGCAGTAATCTCGGAACTGAATGAAGGTTGCTTACAGTCATTCCATATGAACCTCAATAGACAGAGGAGACTTTATCCAACTGGGCTGGGCTGAATTTGAACCCAAGCAGAGGAAAGAGTGTGTATATACTCAGCACCTTTTACAACCTTGGGTCATCACAACGCACTTTACAGCCAACGAAAGGCTTTTGATATGTGTGCATCATTGTTCGTGTGTAGGGAAGCCAGCTCGCACACATCAAGGTCACAGAAACTGAAATGAGATAAATGACCGAATAATCTGTTTTAAAACAAAAACAGAATTACCTGGAAAAACTCAGCAGGTCTGGCAGCATCGGCGGAGAAGAAAAGAGTTGACGTTTTGAGTCCTCATGACCCTTCGACAGAAGTTTGCTAGTTTCTTCTCCACCGATGCTGCCAGACCTGCTGAGTTTTTCCAGGTAATTCTGTTTTTGTTTTGGATTTCCAGCATCTGCAGTTTTTTGTTTTTATCTCTGTGAATAATCTGTTTTAGTGATTTTTATTGAGGGATAAATATTAGCCTGAACTGAATGTTTATAATGAGACAGAAACCTGCCAAATTCACATTTAAAGCACAGAAACTTAAGCTGATTTCTAGGGATTGGCTCAGTCAAAGAAAATTGATGGTTAGATGTATTTCTTTGGATCTGAACTCTGCCTGATATGTAATTTTGACAGGGTGTTCATAAATTTTTATGACTTCAGAAATATGGGGGTCAGTTATTTTATGTCTAAAAGGTATCTGATACTGTTAAGGATGGAGAAAGGTATAAAAAGATGAGAAGTTGTCTTACTTTCCTTCATCAAGGGTCGGAGGAACTCACATTGAGATACTCAGGGAATCATCTTCAGTGAATGCCAAGTGATTAAAAACTATCCCCCATTTCCTTCAGAATATGAATTCAAGGCCTTAGTGGTTTCGAATAAATTCGTTGAATTGTCCTCCACAGAAGGAGGCCATTCAGCCTATCATGTCTGTGTTGGCTCTTCAAGATTAGCTATCCCTCCCTCTACTCATTCCCCATAGCCCAGTAATTTTTTTCCTTTTCCAGTATATATATATATATATAATCAATTCTCTTTTGAAAGAATCTGCTTCCATTCAGGCAGTATCATCTAGGTCATAACAACTCACTGCGTAAAAGGATTTCTGCTCATCTCCCCTCTGGTTCGTTTGCCAAATTGAGTAAAGTACATTCTTAATCTCATTGGAATACCTTACAGTGTGGAGTAAAATCAAGTTGAATATGTAATTAGCCTTTGAAGCATGCAGCATCAAAACATGTTATGTAACCATATAAAGTTATTGCTAAAGAGGTCCGATTATTGAATTATTCATTAATATACTTAATTAGCACGTCAAGAGAATTGGTTCTCTATGATGGTGAATACACTGAACTATAAAGACCAGGACAATCCTCGGTTAATTGAGCCTGATTTCAGCTGGGACAGGGAAGGAAGTGTTACATTGGTATCTGTATCATTGCATAAGTAAGAGAAAAGTCATCCTGCCTTTGTCACCCTGTTCCATAGCCAAGGATTACTGCTGGACAGTGTGGACTGACATGCATGTGCACTTGGCACCATTGCTACTCTTGCCCTATGCCCCATTCAAGGACTTGAGTGGTTGATCCAGCTGGACACTTCAATACAGTCTTGAAAGATCACCACATTCAGCTCCAGATGTGAGACGAGCATACAAAATTCATGGAGATGAAAACATAAGAACATAAGAAATAGGAGCAGGAGTAGGCCATTTGGCCCCTCAAGCCTGCCCCGCCATTCAATAAGATCATGGCTGATCTGCCCAAGGCCTCAACTTCTCTTTCGTGCCAGCTCCTCATAGCCCTTAACTCCCCAATATTTCAAAAGTCTATCTACCTCCTCTTTAAATACTTTCAGTGATCTAGTCTCCACAACTCTCACTACATGAGAGAAGAAATTCCTTCGCATCTCAGTTTTAAATGAGTGTCCCCTTATTCTGTAACTATGTCCCATTGTTCGAGATTCCTCCACTAGTGGAAACATCTTCTCAACATCTACTCTGTCAAGCCCCCTCAGAATCTTGTACGTTTCAATAAGATCACCCCTCATACTTCTAAGCTCTAATGAACAAAGGCCTAACCTGTTTAGCCATTCTTGGTAAGTCAAACCCATCATCCCAGGAATCAGCCTAGTGATTCTCTTTTGAACTGCCACCAATGCCAGTATATCCTTTCTTAAATATGGAGCACCTGGTACTCCAGTACCCTGTACAGTTGTAACAAGGCTTCACTATTTTTAAATTCCAACCCCATAGCAATACAGGCCAAAATTCCATTTGCCTTCTTAATTACTTGCTGTACCCAAATGCCAAAGTTTTGTGTTTCATGCACAAGAACACCCAGATCCCTCTGTGCTGCACTTTTTGGAGTTTCTCTCCATTTAAATAATAGTCTGCCTTTTGATTCTTCCTACCAAAGTGCATGAACTCTCACTTCCCTACATTAAACTCCATCTGTCAAGTTTTTGTCCACTCACTCAACCTGTCTATATCCCCTTGCAGATTCCTTATGTCCTCATCACAACTTGCCCTCCCACCTATTTTTGTATCATCAGCAAATTTAGATACATTACACTCTGCCCCCTCCTCCAAGTCTTTAATATAGACAGTAAATAATTGAGGCCCTAGGACTAATCCTTGTGGCACTCCACTAGTTATGTCTTTCCAAACTGAAAAAGACACATTAATCCTGACTCTCTGTCTTCTGTGTGTTAACCAATCTTCAATCCATGCTAATACATTACCCCCAATACTGTGAGCTCTTATCTTGTGTAATAACCTTTTATGTGGCACCTTATCTGAATGCCTTCTGAAAATCCAAATGCACTACATCTACCAGTTCCCCTTTATCAACTCTGCTTGTTATATCCTCAAAGAACTCTAGCAAATTTGTCAAACATGATTTCCCTTTCACAAAATCATGTTGACTCTGTTTGATTGTGTTAAGCTTTTCTAAATGTCTTGCTATTTCTTCCTTTATAATGGACTCTAGCATTTTCCCAACGACAGATGTTAGGCTGACTGGCCTATAGTTTCCTGCTTTTTGTCTCCTTCCCTTCTTGAACAGGGGCGTCACATTAGCGGTGATGCGCTCTACAAATTCGTCTTCCATGTTACCCCTACCAATCTGATTTGTCCAGCCAATATGCAGATTAAAATCACCCATGACAATTGTAGCACAATTTTTACACACCTCCATTATTTCCTGATTTATACTTTGTCTTACCATGAGGCAACTCTTTGGGGGCCTACGGACGACTCCCACCCGTGACTTCTTCCCCTTGCTATTCCTTATTTCCACCCAAACTGATTCCACATCACGATATTGCACCTATATCACTACTCACTACTGCACTGATACCTTCCTTTATTAAGAAAGCTACCCAACCTCCTTTTCCTTTTTGCGTATTTTTCCAGAACATCGAAAACCCTTGAATATTGAGTTCCCAGTCTTGGTCACCCTGCAACCACATCTCTGTAATAGCTATCAGGTCATATCCATTTATTTCTAATTGTGCTCTCAACTCAACTATCTTGTTACAAGTGCTGTGTGCATTCAGATAAAGAGTCTTAAGCTTTGGCTTTTTACCATTATTATTCATTCCAGTTCTAATTTCTGCTGCACACTTCTGCTTATATTTTCTGCCCCTCCTGTCACACTTTGATTATCGTCCACCTCTTCACTACCCTGCACCTCTGCTCTCTCATTTCTTTATGATTTTCTAAACTTCCCCTCAATTGAACCCCCCCCAGCTAATTTGTTTAAAGTCCTATCTCCAACTCTTGTTGTACGATTTGCCTGGACACAGGTCCCAGCATAGTTCAAATGAAGCCCGTCCCAACAGAACAGATCTCTCCTTCCCCAGAACTGGTGTTGGTGCCCTTTGAATCAGAACCCACTTCTCCAACAAAAATCTTTGAGCCACACACTTACCTCTCTAACTTTATTTACCCTATGCCAATTTGCACACAGCTCAGGTAGTAATCCAGAGATTATTACCTTTGTGGTTCTGCTTTTAATTTAGCCTCGAGCTGCTCATACTCCCTCCACAGAACTTCTTTCATAGTCCCACCTACGTCGTTGGTACCTACATGGACTACGACAACTGGATCCTTCCCCTTCTACTCCAAATTCTTCTCCAGCCCTGAAGAGAGGTCCTTATTCTTGACACCAGGTAGGCAACACAGCCTTTGGGACTCTGTATTTGCTGCAGAGAACAGTATCTATTCCCCAAACTATGCTATCCCCTATTACTACTACATTTCTCTTTTCTCCCCCCACTTGAATGGCGCTCTCTACCACGGTGCTGTGGTCGGTTCACTCATCCTCCTTGCAGTTTGTGCCCTCTTCCACACCGGGAGCAAGAACCTCGTAACTATTGGACAAGGGCACTGGCTGAGGCTCCTCCAAAGCTAAATTCTGGATCCCCATACCTGCCTTACTCGCAGTCACACCCTCCTGTCCCTGACCACAGACCAAATTTGATGTAATTAATCTAAGGGGTGTGACTGTCTCCTGAAAGACAGTGCCCAAGTACCTCTTCCCTCTCCCTGATGTGTCACAATGTCCGCAGTTCGGACTCCAGCTCATCAACTCTGAGCCGACGTTCCTTTAGCAGACAACACTTGCTGCAGATGTGGTCACAGTGTGTCCGGTGTCCACCAGCTCCCACATACCACAGCTGCAACACATCGCCTGCCCAGCCATCTCTATTCTATTTAATTAATTAATCTGGATATTAAATATTTTAAAAATGAGTCCCTTAACTGTAGTCTTCAGCTGTAAATAACGTCGCCCGATTTAAACCACTTGGCCAATCAAAAGATACCTGTTTTCCTGTGACGTCACACTCTGGCTCTGATAGGTAGAAACAGGTTGAAGGGGCTCCCTGCCTTTGGTTGTTATCTCCCACCACTGCTGCCCTCCTCATGCAGCTCCGCTCTCTATGTGCTCCCGGCTCTTCTCTCGCTGTTTTAAAGTGTAAAAATCCCGGCTCTCCTCTCACTGTTTCAAGCAGCTGGACTATGAAGCCTGCCCTAAAACCAAACACTTCCTATCATCCAAGCCCCAGCCACCTCCCTCTATGGCCAGGGTTTCTCACATGGGGAGGAATTTTACAGACCCATTGCAGTGGGGGCAGGGCTGTAAAATGCAGCAAGCGTTCAAAAGTCCATTGGCTTCGGTGGGGCTGGAAAATTCCACCAGGGAGAGGGGGGGGTGGGTGTGGAAAATACCGCCCATGGAGCTAGAAAGCCCCATGAGGCACAGTGGAAGTGAAGCAGAGAGATTTCCTGGAGCCCAGGGAATGAATATTCCCCCTTCAATAAATAACACCAAAAAACAGATTGACTTTCAGTTTGCTATCCGTGGTTCATTGCAGTGTGTAAATTCTCTGCTGTGTTTGTACCTTGAAAATAATTAGTTATAAAGAAAGAAGGATTTGCATTTCTTTAGCATCTTTCATGATCTCAGGACATTCCAAAGCATTTTACAAGCAATGAAGTACTTTAGAAGTGTAGTCATGGTTGCAATGCGGGAAATGTGACAGACAATTTGCGCACGGCAAGCTCCTACAAACAGCCACGTGATAATGACCAAAGAATCTGTTTCTTGTGATATTAATTTGAGAGATGAATATTGGCGAGGCCACCAGGACTCCCCTGCTCTTCCTCAAAATCGTGCCAAGGGATCTTTTACGCCCAGCTGAGATTACAGCTAGGGCCTCCGTTTAGCATCTCATCCAAAAGACAGCACCTCTGAAAGTGCAGCACGTGCATTGTACTGCACTGGAGTGTCAGCCTGTACCATTCTTTGAGGGGGTCTTGAAACCATAATCTCCAGCCAAGAGGCAAGTGTGCTATTGACTAAGCCACCGCTGACACTGTTAAGTGGCTTGGGTTATCGTGTGAACAAGATAAGATGCTGCATGAAATTAAGCTTCTTCTTTCGTCTTCGTACTTGGAAGTGATAGCATCGAGTTCAGCTATCATCGCGTCTGCTATTGAACAGCAGGCTGACACTCACCACCTGTGCTTGTTAGCTTAGCGCACGGTGATTATATTATCCAGTCACATTATTTCTTGGAGTTACGGAGTTGCTAGCAAGGCCGGTATTTACAGCCCATCTCTAGTTACCCAATGAGAATGTGATGGTGAGCTGCCTTCTCGAAACGTTGCAGTCCGTGTGATGAAGGTGCCCCAATTCCAGAATTTTGATCCAGCAATGATGAAGGAGCAGTCTACATATGTCCAAGTCAGAACGGTGTGTGACATAGAGGAGAACTTGTATCTTTGCCCCTACACATAGACGCTTGTAGACACTTTGAAGATTGACAACCTACAGGCACAGGACATACTGAAGATGCTTATACAATTGGCAAAGAATGTAAGAGAAAGACTTGTATTTATATAGCACCTTTCGGAAGCTTAGGATGTCCCAAAGTACATTACGGCCAATGAAGTACTCTTGAAGTGTAATCAGTGTTGTAAAGTAAGAAACACAGCAGCCAGTTTATAAATGGCATGGTCACTTGAACAGAGATGTAAGTAATAACATGTTTCAATGCTCTTAGAGATCGTTCAGGTTATCAATATAAATACATTTCAAACAGGACAGCATGTAGCAATATCTACATACAGTTGTACAAGTGAGTGCCAAAGACACTTCATTGTGCTTATATATTTTCCCACTTGCTTTCTTTTTATATTTCTCATTACACATCAGAGAGGAGCTAGGCAAACAATCAGCATGCAGCCTGAGTACAGGTTGGTCTAATCTTCACACCCCAGCTCCCAAGGTGGTCTAATTCAGACCCAGAACTCTCTGCGCCAAAATCAAACTTGCATCTCGTTGCAATGAGGCACAGTTCACTGAAGCACTGACCTGGTCTTCTCTCTAGAACCATCTATCTAAAGATGATGCAAAATGGAAAAGAAGGGTGAAAAGGTTCAAGACGATTAGTTCTTCACCGATTAAAGGGTCAGCGATGCAATAATTGTGCGCTTGTGTAATCCACTTGGAATTCCAGATAAGTGAAGGTATTGTGGTGGTCTTTATTTTTGACAGGATTAAGAGCAATGCCCTTTTAAGGTAATTCAGGGATGGCAAACAGACAGGGAAGAAAAGTGGGAGGAAAGGAAAATGAATCTAAAGAAGGGTTTGGATAATCTTTCCAGTTTGAATGTGTGTGTGTGTGTGTGTGTGTGTGTGTGTGTGTGTGTGTGTGTGTGTGTGTGTGTGTGTGGGTGGTTAGCCTTGGCAGAACCTGAGAGAAGATTAAGGAGTCAATGCTCATAGTTAGAATAAAAGAGATTGAAGTGCTGATTGATTTAGTGTTGAGTAGATGTTTATAATGTCAATCAGCCAATAGTGCATCTTGCAATTAACATACCATTCCAAGTTATTTATTACAGTTCAGCCTTCAGTTCTTAAGGAGGTGTCTATCAACCCATTTATAGAATATTACACAGGAGAGGGTATGCTGTCTTGCGATACTTGCCCTGATAGTTTCAGCAAATTGGGATTCCTAGAATAGACATGGATTATGTTCATTAAAGAGCAGTTTGACAGCCTGGCCAGGAGCCTAAGGGATTGTGTGCTTTCCTTGCGATGGGAGGACCATCAGCCTGAATTCCCCAACCTGTCTGTTACCCTCACTGGCTCTGCTCGTTTTGATGGCTTTCTCAGTTGGTCAATTGGAGGAAGTATGCAGAAGGAATATTCCTTGGAACTTGGATGCGGTGAGTGAGGAAATTGGGGGTGGTGCCATTGGAAATGAGAAACAGAGAGGGGATTGGTCTAAAAGCAAAACACTGCTGATGCTGGAAATCTGAATAAAAAACAGAAAATGCTGGAAAAACTCAGCAGGTCTGACAGCATCTGTGGAGAGAGAAACAGAGTTAACGTTTCAAGTCCGTATGACTCTTCTTCAGAGCTAAAGAGAACCTTTTCATTTCTACTTCTCTTTAGCTCTGAAGAAGGGTCACACAAACTTGAAACGTTAACTCTGTTTCTCTCTCCACAGATGCTGTCAGACCTGCTGAGCTTTTCCAGCATTTTCTGTTTGTATATGAAGGGATTAGTCTGATTTTCTTCAATCCGTCTCGTCCTGCTTGGGGGTGTGTGGAAATGACAAAATTTTGCAGCAGTGTAGAACAGCTCCTAGTTGTGGAAAAAGTGTACACAACTCAACAGAAAAAGCAAGATGCACATTAGAGGAAAATGAATAAGTAAGCAAGACATTAAGTAAAGCTGGAGACCAGCCGCTCTGCTGTGGTTTCCAGGCCAGACAGAAATCCTAGGACCCACTGCCAACTAGCAGAACTGTTCTGTCACTGCAAGTGACTTCATTGAAAAGAATTGAAAGCAAATAGACCCAACAAGAAGGCAGGTTGAAGAATACAGATTGTGGGGGGAAACTTTGAATTGATCTCCATTGACTTGTTCCCAGTCATCTTCAGTCTCTGCTTCACAGTCTGGTCCCAGCTACCAACTCAATCCCTCTCTTTGACAGCTTAGCTATTAACTCCATTTCCCTCCTTGACACTAAGACTAAGCCACACCGCAACCTTGGTGTTAAATTTGGCCCTGAGATGAGCTTTCAACCATGTATTCACACCATCACCACGTACACCTATTTCCATCTCTGGAATGTTGCCTGGCTTTGCCCCTGTTTCAGTCCATCTGCTACTCAAACCCTCATCTGTATTTGTTACCTCCAGACTTGACTATCCCAAAGTACACCTAGCTGGCCTCCCACACTCCACCCTCTGTAAACTTGAGGTCATCCAAAACTCTGTTGCCCGTGTCCTTACTTGCAGCAAGTCCTGTTCACCTACCATCCTTGAGTTTACTGACTATATTGACTCCAAGTCAAACAATGCCTTGATTTTAAAATTCTCGTTCTTGTTTACAAATCCCTCCATGGCCTTGCCTGTCTCTATCTCTGTAATCTCTTCCAGCCCCATTATCCTCCAAGAGCTCTGTGCTCATCTAATTCTGGCCCATTCAGCATCCCTAATGTTTTGATTGCTCCAACATTAGCAGTCATGCCTTCAGCTGCCTAGGCCCTACATTTTGGAATTCCCTCCCTAAACTTCTCTGCTTCTCTACCTCTCTCTCTTCCTTCTTAGATGACCCTCAAAACCTACCTCTTTCATCCAGCTTTTGGCTATCTGCTCTTATATTTCCTTATGTGGCTCAGTGTCTAATTTTGCTTTATAACTTAGGATTATATAGGATACATGGAACAAAAAATGGCCATTCGGTCCAAGCAATATGTGGTGATGCTTTTGCTCCATTCAAGCCTCCTCTCATCTTTTCTCTAAATCTACCATCCTAACCATCTATTTCCTTTCCCTAAAATCCTTGTCTGGCTTCCCCTAAAATGTATCTTCACTATTCGCTTCAACCACTCTCTGTGGTAGTGGCTTCCACATTCTCACCATTCTTTGAGTAAATAGGTTTCTTCTGAATTCCCCATTGGATTTCTTGCTGACTAACTTCTACTGTTGACCTCTAGTTTGGTCTGTCCCACAACAGGAAACATTCTGTCTGCATCCACTCTATCGAAGCCTTGCTAACCATTCTCCTATGAAGTTTTTATTAATTTATTCATTCATGGGATGTGAGCATTTGTTGCCCATCCATAATTGCCCTTGCTTGCTAGCCCATTTCAGAGAGTAGTTAAGAGTCAACCACATTACTGTGGGTTTGGAGTCACATGTGGGCCAGACCGGGTAAGCTTTTCCTTCCCTAAAGGGAAGTGCCATAGGATGTTTTATTACATGAAAGACGCCTTATAAATGTAAGTTGGTATTGTTGCCTTTGGAAAATAGGAAGTATCAGCCAAGCTATAATTATCAGCAATATCCTGCTTTCCAGTTTAAAGGCTTGCCTTTTCTCCTATGCATCGAAATGTGAAGAAGCTAAATCATTTTTTTAAAAAGCAAAAGAATAGTAAGTGCCAGGAAACTGCATAAAAATGAAAATGGTAGAAACATTTAGTAGGTCAGTTAGTGTCCGTGGAAAGTATGGACAAGTCCTAGAAATTGAGAACATTAAAGTTATTTCTGTGAATACTGCGAATTGTTAATATAAAGTGCTGCACATCAACTGTCAGGAGCAAGACCACTTGAGAATTCTTACCATTCATGGTTTCATTAACCAATTAGTAGATTAATTATTTACTAAGTGTTCAATACTGGAATACTAATGCGATGTCAATTCAGTGGCGAATTTATAAGAGCATCAATATACATTTGGTTTTAAATCGATGGAAAAATAGTTTCTATCAGTTAACAGACAGTTAACAGTTCCAAAAGGCATTTGGTACTCTAAAGGGTTAACCTGTGCCATTTCATTTCAGTGGTGTGCTTGTGGCAAAACACTTCCACTAGGAATGCATTTTTTTCTCATTGCAGTTCATGGCTGTTGTAAATAACTTACTTTGAACATTTCCCCTTTTGTGAATTTGATTCCATGTCAGCAAGTCAAGAAGTTGAGCTTGCATGGCCTTCCCTGTTTTAAAATACACTCAATTCTAACGAAGAGGTTGGGGTATGGTGAGGTAGCATCCAACACATCAACCAGTTATTTTACCTGGAAAAACTCAGCAGGTCTGGCAGCATTGGCGGAGAAGAAAAGAGTTGACGTTTCGAGTCCTCATGACCCTTCGACAGAACAGTTCTGTCGAAGGGTCATGAGGACTCGAAACGTCAACTCTTTTCTTCTCCGCCGATGTTGCCAGACCTGCTGAGTTTTTCCAGGTAATTCTGTTTTTGTTTTGGATTTCCAACATCCACAGTTTTTTTGTTTTTAACCAGTTATTTTACACCAGCGTAAAAAAAACAGGTGCTTAACTAAATGTTGTACCAGCAATGTAATTGAATTTGGCCTATCTCATGTCTCCTCCCAGGCTAGTAGACTCAGTCCGTCTAGTGACCATGGAAGTCTAGCCCCTCCTCATTCAAGGCAACTAGGCCTGCTTTTGTTCTGATCATTTAACTTAGCCAGGTGAAGAGGACTATACGCAATCTGAAATTTCAGTTTTCTTTGAGAGTCAGAATGTTGGTGCTCAAGGGTTGCGGAAATAACTAGAGCAGAATGAAAGACGTCAAGCCCCTTTGGCAAACTAGGAAATGTATTCTGCTGCTGTGCATTGCTTTCTACATTAGAGTGTGGTAGGAGCTGCTGACGTTGATCTTCCAAAAGACTCCTTGTAGCAACTCCCACTGTGACTACTGATGCCATGGATGCTTTGTGGGCAGGAAGTGGTGCTTTGGGTAGCAAAATCAAATGTTATTCTAGTGATAGGTGATTGGCTTCTCAGAGGAGATTTAGCTTCTAACCTGTGAGAGTTTAGCCTGGATTTTGCTGGAACAAGGGTTATGTCTCAGTGCACCCTGTTAGTTAGACATGCTCGGGGTACACTTAGCTTTCAAAATTATTTGCCGATCGAGTTGTTGGAAGCACAAGTGATAACAGTGTGGCGGGAGCTACAGGATGCCCGATCCCTTGGTGAGCAGTGGGACCAACAACATATCTCCTTTAGCAATGAGATTAAAAGATTATGAAGTAAGCAAAGGAAAGATTGAGATGGAAGGTGAATTAGTGGGTGAATTCAACGTCAAATCAAGTACAGGGTAGACTAATAGAGAAACAAAAGAGGAAAAGCAAAATAAAAGGAAAAGGAAGAAAAAAAATGACATGTTTAAAATCTACAACAACAATTTACAACTTGAAGGAATGAGACTCCACAATTTTAATGGTTCACCGGACCAGAGAGGTTGCTTGTAAGTCATTAATAATGACCATGTCATTTAAACAATTCCTAGGCTGTTCATTACAAGTCTTAACTTTCTATGGTGAGTTTAATGGGTAATTAATGTGCAAGTGCAGCAACTTCGTGAAAATCATGGGGTCATTGGGGTTGAGATGCGATTTTCATGAAGTTAATGATAGGACAACATAAATTGGCCAGCGAGCTTATAGGATTTGCAATTCATAGGTATTGCTTCCTCACCACAAATTACTGGTAAATTTGTGCATTAATAATGCATCAGTCAGGCACCATTGTCTTTTTCAGCAAACACTGGAGCAGAGTCAGTCAGAGGGAAAGAGAAGGATTACAAATGCATCTTTTTTCGCTGTCTTGCCAGCTGAACTTTTTAGAAGCGCAGGCCTTTGCTTAAGCCTTTGGTTCTTTTGGGAAAACTTGACAGAAATTCAGTATAGCAAATATTTACCTGTAACCTATTAGGCAACATGTGGCATTGCATGAAGAGTAGATGGATTTCCCTGAAAATAATTTTTCATTGGAGCATCTAAAATTTGAAGTATCCGCACAGCATATTAACCTGGCATTGTGGCTCGTCTATGTCAAGAACACTACCACTTGGAAGTTCCTCTCCAAGTCATAAATCATCCTGACTTGGAAATATATTGCCGTTCCTTCAGTCACCAGCTCAAAATCCTGGATATCTCTCTCTAATAGCGCAGAGGGTGTATCTACACCACATGGACTGCAGCGGCTCAAGAAGGCTGCTTATCACCACCTTCTCAAGGGCAATTAGGGATGGGCAATAAGTGCTGGCCCATCCAGCGATGCCCACCTCCCTAATGTGGTTCCCAAGCTGTGGGAAAAAGTTATGAAGTCAAACTAAAGGGTAAAAATTACTGTTAGAAATGTTATTGTTCACATTCTTAACTCATATCAAGTGTCGATCTCCTTTCTTATCAGTGGAGGTTTTAACCCATATATGGATTGAAGATTTTACTAAATAGTCGAGAAGGGAATTAGATAATGAGCTCATTAAGCTTGTGTGATAGCATCACCAACACGAATTTCTACTCTTTAAGTACTTGCCAAATTTATGCCCTTTATTCATTATTCTGATTTTATTTCTAACATGATACATAAGAGTCAAGCATTTTGCATGTTACATTGGGAATATGTGCTACAGTGAGCAACCTATAAGCCTTGAAATTAATGTAGCAACATTAGCGGGTAACCTGTTAATGAATTTATATTGCATTCCTCTATCTAATCACAGGCATTAACCAATTTAAAATAAATAGGTTTATGAAAGTAACAGATAGAAGAAGGAATCTCGCCCCAATGTGTTAAGTGATCATCTGCCATTATCACCAATAGTGATCTCTAGCTACAATACAAGGTATAATTTTTATTATTCATTCACGGGATGTGGGCTTCGCTGGCTAAGCCAACATTTATTGCCCATCCCTAATTTGCCTTGAGAAGGTGGTGATGAGCAGCCTTCTTGAGCTGCTGCAGTCCATGTGTTGTAGGTACACCCACAGTGCTGTTAGGAAGGGAGTTCCAGGATTTTGACCCAGCAACAGTGAAGGAACGGCGAATTATTTCCAAGTCAGGATGATGTGTGGCTTAGAGGGGAACTTCCAGGTGGTGATGTTCCCATCTATCTGCTGCCCTTAACCTTCTAGATGGTAGCGGTCGTGGGTTTGGTAGGTGCTGTCTAAGGAACCACTGTGAATTCCTCCAGTGCATCCTGTCGATGGTATTCACTGCAGCTACTGTGCATCGGTTGTGGAGGGAGTGAATGTTTGTGGATGTGGTGCCAATAAAGTGTGCTTCTTTGTCCAGGATGGTGTCAAGCTTCTTGAGTGTTGTTGGAGCTGCACTCATCCAGACAAGTGGGGAGTATTCCATCACACTCCTGACTTGTGCCTTGTAGATAGTGGACAGGCTTTGGGGAGTCAGGAGGTGGGTTAGTCACTGCAGGATTCCTAGCCTCTGCCCTGCTCTTGTAGCCACAGTATTTACATGGCTAGCCCAATTCAATTTCTGGTCAATGGTAACGCCCAGGATGTTGACAGTGGGGGATTCAGTGATGGTAATGCTATTGAATGTCAAGGGTGATTTAGATTCTCTCTTGTTGGAAATGGTTATTGCCTGGCACTTCTGTTACACAAACTTTATTTGACACTTCTCAGTCCAAGCCTGGATATTGTCCAGGTCTTGCTGCATTTGGACTTGGGCTGCTTCTGACCTTATGATAGAAGGGAGGTCATTGATGAAGCAGCAGAAGATGGTTAGGCCAAGGACTACCCTGAGGAACTCCTGCACTGATGTCCTGGAACTGAGATGATTGACTTCCAACAACTACAACCATCTTCCTTTGGGCTAGGTATGACTGCAACCAGCGGAGAGTTCTCCCCCGATTCCCATTGACTCCAATTTTGCTAGGGCTCCTTGATGCCACACTCGGTCAAATATTGCCTTGATGTCAAGGGCAGTCACTCTCATCTCACCTCAGGAGTTCAGCTCTTTTGTCCATGTTTGAATCAAGGCTGTTAATGAGCTCAGGATCTGAGTGGCCCTGGAGGAACCCAAACTGGGCGTCAGTGAGCAGGTTATTGTGAAGCAAATGCTGCTTGATAGCAGTGTTGATGTCCCCTTCCATCACTTAACTGATGATCGAGAGTTGGCTGTTGGGGTAGTAAATCGCCAGGTTAGATTTGTCCTGCTTTTTTGTGACATACCTGAGCAATTTTCCACATTGCCAAGTAAATGCCACTGTTGTACTGGAACAGCTTTGCTAGGCGAGCGGCAAGCTCTGGAGCACGCCTTCAGTACTATTGATGCACTCTCAGTGCATCTTCCAAGTTCAACATGGAAGAGTACTGATTCATTAGCTGAGGTGGGTGCGGTACGTAGTAATCAGCAAGAGATTTCCTTGCCCATGTTTGACCTGATGCCATGTGACTTCATGGGGTCCAGAGTTGATGTTGAGGACTCCCAGGGCAACTCCCTCCTGACTATATACCACTGTGCCACCACCATTGACCATTGCTGGGTCTGTCCTGCAGGTGAGACAGGACATACCCAGGGATGGTGATGGTGTTGTCTGGGACGGGACCTGTAAGGTATGACTCCGTGAGGATGACTATGTCAGGCTGTTGCTTGAAATTGTCAGTAAGGTTCTCCTTATAACAGAAAAATCTATGAATTCCCAATTTCCCCAATGTTATTACTGTAAAGGAGAAAAAAATACAAGTATTGTTGGCACTGGAGCTGGACATGTAATAAAGAAGTGTGAAGTACATGATGTACTCTGCATGTTCACAGGTTAATGAACTGGTAAATGAAACAGTCAAGAGTGTTCTCCAAGTTAATAACTTAAGAGCTTCAGTTTACTTTGAATAATTATCTCATCTTCTTCTGAGACCCCACCTGCACCCCACCCCACTGTAACGCACTTGTAAGCCTGGCAGAGAGATAAAGGGCCCCTCCTAGTCACTGACCATCCTGACTTGGAAATATATCGCCATTCCTTCACTGTCGCTGGGTCAAAATCCTGGAACTCCCTCCCTAACAACACTGTGGGTGTACCTACACCACATGGACTGCAGCGGTTCAAGAAGGCAGCTCACCACCACCTTCTCAAGGTCAGTTAGGGATAGACAATAAATACTGGCCCAGCCAGCGACGCCCACATCCTGTGAATAAATAAAAAAATAATTAATGGGCTAAAATAGCACAAACAGGAATTTAACATGAATGGGGATGAAAGCACTGTACACAAGAGAATGAAACCTTCCACTAGAAGAACAGAAAATAATTTGTCTATAGGTTATTAGGTTCAGGAACTGCTGTTTGTGGGACTTGCTGTAACTGCAGCACTCCCTAAATTGCAACAGGGGCTATGGCCCTAATAGTAATGGGGAGGTAGGGAGGTGGGGGTGAGAGCGGGGAGCAGTTTTGCATCCCTTAGGCTCTGCCGATTTTAATGGCTGTTTCCCAGCCAGAGCCAGCCAGACTGAGAGCCTGTCTGTCAGGTGGCACCAGGCCAGAGCCAGGGAGTGGAAAGGAAGGATACAGGGATCAGAAGGACCTTGTCAGGGAGAGTGGAGGGGAAGACCAGAGGCCTGAGGTGAGGGAGATCAAAGACCAGTGTTGGAGGAGATCAGAGACAGGAAAGGGAGGGAGGGTTCAGAAAGATCGGTGGGGTTATCAGAAGGGTGGGGAGTGGGGGGAGCGGGGGTAGAGTGGAAGGGTAGGGCAGAGCTTACATGCATCAGTACACCGTGGGACATCAAAAAGACCAATTCAAAGTAAAATTGTGGCTCTGGGAGACATTATGGCTTTAAATTGCGGGGTGAGGGTGTGGTCTGATTTTTTGAGAGATGGTCTCAATTGTATATTATGAGTGTTTAATTATTTTAAGGTGGCAGGCATTAAATGAGGGTTCACCTGTGCTTCTACATACTGGAGAAGGCTGAAACTGTGGTCGTTGGTTTTAGGAGTGCATGTTAGTAACGTAAGTCTCTGTAAATAAGAGCTTTTAAAGTGTGTAAAGATTAGGCTCCGGATCTATCCTTCAGTGCCTGGCTTTCTGGATTAAAAAGGTTTTGGGAGGGTGGGGGGGTTGGGGGGTGGGGTGGTGGGTGGGAGAGTAGCAGATTTGCTTGCTGGACTGGGGCAAACACTCTGGCTCCTTCCGGACCACAAGTAGTGCTGGAAAAGCACTTGCCTCTACCAAGCAGAAGTCCTCACCTCCCTTGAGCTGTTGGGTTTCCAGACATCCAGGAATCCTGGCCAGCCAGGGTTAAACCTAAAATGACGACAGTATCTGAGGCACACAGACTCACTAAAATATTTGCCTTTGCACAACACGTTTGCTACAGACCATCTGATCAAAACCACTCAAGTTGCCTGCCATACATCAAAAGTACTTCATTGGCTGTAAAGTACTGTTGGGTGCCCTGGGATCACAAAAGCTGCTATATTATTGCAAGCCTTTCTTTTAATATTATATCCCAGTTAATATTTCAGTCACACTATATTGAGAACATTTTTTCAATAAGTATTTGTCAGTGCTACATTTTTGCTTTCTCCCACCTCTTTAATCCCTTATTAGCTTGTGTGAGGCATTTTCAATCCAAAACATTGAGTAATCATCAGTTCATTTGAAGATTATCCAAAACTATTTTCACTCCAAAAATGCAAATTGATTCAGTTTTACAGTCTGTGGGCGAGATTCAAATCTGTTTCCTCAATCTTGCTTGTTAATTAGATGGAACAGATTCTGTCAAACTCAATTAAGTTATCCAATATAATGCCGAGCACAGCTTTCACTTGATAATGTTTTGAGCCAGCTCATGGATAACCCAACAAGCCCTCCTCAAGCTCCCCCTACCCCTGCCCCTGTTACTCTCTGTCAATTTATACTAGCACTAATAATCCAACATATCAGTTATCTTGTAGAATAATTTCAGTCAAACTGTAAAAAAAAACTTGCATCTATTTAGCACCTTTCACAACTCAGGTTGTCCCAAAGTGCTTTGCAGCTCATTCAGTGTTTTAGAAATGTAGTCACTTATGTAATGCAGGAAATGTGGAAACTCAAGTTGCACAGCTCAAGGACCCAAAAATAGCAATGTGACCATGATCAGCTTATTTGTTTAAGTGTTGATGGTTGGATGGTAAATATTGGCCAGGACCCCAGGGAGAACTGCCCTACTCTTCTTCAAGATAATGCCATGGGATCTTTCACCTCCACCTGACAGGGCAACTGCTGTCCTGGTTTAAGTTCTCACCGGACAGAACTGCACCTGACCGTGAGCCTGGATTAAAGGCTCAAGATCCTGGAGTGGGACTTGAACACAAAAGCTGCTGACTCAGGTACAGGAGTGCTGCCAACAGAGCCATGACCATATCAAACTTGAACTTAACTCATCTACACTGTTCAGTCAGTAGGTCAAGCTGCCTCTGCAATGTTTTGCTTTTGTATTGAGCCAGTAACTTTCTCAGTGTCACACTTTATAATGCATTTGATCATCTGGGTTTGCATGCTTCCCTATCACCTTTGGTCCCATTTTGAACTAAACACTTTTCTTTGATTGAGTCACTTGACACCTAATGAGATGCTTTTCTTGGCAATCTGTTCTCACACGCTATCTGTCAATCTAAAAATAAGCATGGTCTATCAATGAATTTATATGGTGGAGTGCTATGGGCCTGCTGTACTGATATGGTGTTGGTTTTTAATATGCTATTAACTTCTTGATATATGTTGTTAGTTGTTCATAATATCCAAATACACTATGGAGACAAAATATTCTACTGTATCATGGAGCGTCAGTTTAGATTTGTACTAACGTTTTTGAAGTAGGATTTAAACCTACATCCTTCAGACTCATGGATGAGAGGAATACTCTGGGCCACAGCTGATATCTTCACTATATGGGATAGTTCCAGTTGAAGAGCTAGCATTGGCACAAGTAAGCTGGGCTGAATGCTCTCCTTCTGTACTGTGATTTTTATTATTTCTGTTGTAGGCTTGTTACACCTTCTAGAACGCTGTGTGGCTCTCTTATCCTGCTGTCTTCCTGGCAATGTATTTATTTGCACCAGTTGTTTCACATCAGTTACTACCTCCACATAAATGTTCTATTTGCATTGCAATGTCTGCCTTCAGAATAATTCACTAATATTATACAAGAGAATAGAACAAGTGTTTGTTTTATATGCTACACATGTGGTGCATACTCAGTACGACAAAACTCCTCAGTGTTAGAATTTAATGACTCGGTATAAATTTATACAGTAAGCACATTCCCTTTAACTGACATGTTTTGATAGGTATTAAAAAAAACTTCAATTATGCTGCCTTTCGTCTACCGGTATACATTAAGGATCTGGCCCAAATCTGACTTCAGTTGCCAACACAACTATTCGGAATTTGTATCATGATTTCAGACAATGTTGTTCTCCACATCAACGATGACTGGCTCCATTACTGTTTTTAGGTCACAGAACCAGACCAAAAGTCCATTCAGCTCATTGTGGCTGCTCATCAGAATAAACAATTTAATACAGCAGAAAACCTATCGCCAGAATTTGCCAACTGGCATCAAGATCACCATCTTCTCCTTAAAATGTCTGCAGAAGTTAGTTGAGCTTTAAAAGAAAAAAAAGATTTGCACTTAAATAGCACCTTTCATGATTACAGGCTATAGCAATGCACATTGTAGCCAATGAATTTTTGAATCAAAATCACTCCTATGATGCAGGGATTATAGCAGCTAATTTGGATTTAGCAATCTCCCACAAACAGCAATATGATAACTGTCAGATCTGTTTCTGTGAACGGGATTGAGAGATATTATTAGTCAGGACACCAGGGAGAACTCACCTATACCTATTTGAAATAGTGCCATGGGATCATTTACCTCCACCTGATAGAGTAAACAGGTTTAACATCACATCTGAACTGCCTCAGTATTCAGTGGATTGTAAGCTTTGATTTTTGTATTCAAAGCCTGGAGTGGGACTTGAACTCACAACTGCCTGACTCAAAGACTGGAATGTTACTAATTGAACCAAGACTACCAGCTGGCCCTCATTTGAACTCCAGGTGGGCAGGTAAAGGCGAATTGGAAGGTTCAGGAATCAGGCCAGGCTCGATTTGAACTCACGAGCCTAATTAACATGTCCATTCCAAACTGGAATAGAACCTTAGAAAAGTTACAGCACAGAAGGAGGCCATTCAGCCCATCTTGTCCATGCCAGCCCAAGGACACCCAGGTGCCCTTTCTATTCCCACCTTCCTGCAACCAGCCCATAGCCCTGCAGCTTACAGCACTTAAGGTGCAGATCCAGGTACTTTAAAAGAGCTTTGAGTTCCTACCTCTACCACCAACTTGGGCAGCGAATTCCAGATACCCACTACCCTCTGCGTAAAAAAGTTCTTCCTCATGTCCCCCCTACACCTTCTGCCACTTATCTTGAATCTATGTCCCCTGGTTCTAGAATTCTCCATCAAGGGAAACAATTTTATTCTGTCCACTCTATCTATTCCCCTCATGGGGAGGAAATTAGTGGGAACGAGCTGTCAAACCCCAGAAAACTGGCGACTCCAGGTATGTAGGTAGGCTTGGAGGAGGGGGCTTCATGGAGGCTCTTGCAAGAGAGAAGGGGAAAAGTGGGAGATGTCCAGAGCAAGAGAGGCCTGAACATCCCTGCTCCAACCAAGCTCAAACCTGAATTTAAATTGCAGTTGAGCTCTGATGATGTGATCAGATTCCAACATGCATGAGTGGCTTGCTGATCTAGGCGTATGATTCATCCTTTTGGAATTTAGTAAGTGAAAATGTGAGAAGTCTAGGGTTCAAATCCTTGACAAGCCTAACTGTTTTCCCTTTTTAAGGTATTTGGCAAGAGATAAAAACGGAAATCTGAGGAAGAACTTTTTCATGCAGCCAGTGATAATGATTTGAAACTGTCTATTGAAGGTGGTGAAAGTGGAAACATCAGTGATTTCAAAAGAAGACTGGATATAAGCACTTAAGAGAAATAAACTTGCAGGGCTATAGGGAAGGAGTGGGGATTGGGACTGACTAGATTGTGCTACAGAGAGCCAGTGTTGTAATATGGGTTCTTTTGATGTCTCAATGATGTGCTCTTGAGATGTGTATATTTAAACATGAAGCATTTATTGTCAATCTTTATTTACAGATCCCAGGTTACTGTCATGTATGGTGCTGTTACCTCCATACAGGTACCTTCCAGACTGTTCCTTCCAGACTGTCCTCTCAACCTACTACCATGTGACTCCATACATCATACCATGGATGGTGCTATACTCTACTCCCACATTAACTCTTGCTCAACTGAGTAGTGGCATGCAGAAACATCATACAACATCCCCCTTTCTTTGCCAAAGAAATTTTTCCTTTCCAATGGAGTATAACTATTGCAATGCAATCTTTACTTGCTAGCCTTGCTCCCCTATCTCAAGTCTCTGACTTTATAAATGCACAGTCTTGAGGCTTGACAGTTCTTCCACATCTCAGTCTGTCATGTTTGGAGGAATGGTAGTAGCACACCGTGTTTCTGGTACTTGGTTACCTCCATTTGATTCATTTCTTGCACTCCTTTGAGCTGCGTTTCTCTTTATTAACAACTCGTCTGCTTTTTTCGGACACCCCTGGGTTTGTCTTGTTTCTTCCGAGGTGAATGTGTTCATTCCTAGAGTGGACTTGAAGTTTCTTTTTCTGTGGTGTCCAGCATGTTCTTGCTGGATGTACAGTTTCATAAATGGAACCTTCATTTTCACTTTGCTCACAATTTCAGCCAAACACTTGCTTACTGATTTATTTTCAAATCCTTATGCAAGCTTATGAATCGTTTCATTCAGCTCAGCTGATTCTTCTTTTAGTGCCTCGCGCTTCACTGTCAGGTTTATATTTTCTGATCTAATTTCTGTCTTGTCTTTTTCTGTCAACAGAACTTGGTCATTGTCCTCCACTTTAGATTCACTGTTAGCCAGTTCTGGCTCCAGCGCAGTCTTAACCTGTTTCAGTTCGGTAACTGTGCTACTCATGGCTTCATTATCCGCTCACAGTTTGGAAAGGCCAATGGCTTTTCCTTTCAATGCCTCCTTTTTTCCATTCAACTGCTTCTTCAGCTTTTCCGCCTGTTTCTTGTAGCTCTCGGCTTCCTTCTGGAATATTGAACATTGCTAAGTCTTCTCTGCCAACTGCTTCTTTGGTTAGTTCAGTGTGACGTTAGATTCATTTTGCTTCTCTTCATAATTTTCCAGAGGAATAAACTTTGACCGAAGGGATTCTTGTAACATGTCATGATCTTGCAACTGGTTTTCCTTTTCTTTGCCAATCTCATTTCTTTTGTCTTGAGTTTTTCTGTAATTCAGCAGAGTCGCCTCGTGTTTCTGCTGCTGTGCTTCCATGCTGCTGTTTAAGACAGTCATCATTTTTTCATGTTGCTGAATGGCTATGCATTCCTTTTGCATTTGGTCTTGAAGGACAATCAGTTGTCCTTTCAACTGTTTATTTTCTTGTTGACCTCTTGCCAATTCACTCTGGACTTCAGTGCATCATTTCATTGCTACTGATAGTCCCAATGCAGCTTTTTCTGAAGAAATATTCAACTCCTTTTTAGCTTCTCATGTTTATCCATGGCTACATATTGATTCTTCAAGAAGTCTTTCAGGGTCATAACTTCTTTGTGTGCCATTTCTGTTTGCTGTTTTGGCTGGCTGTACATCTGGTTGAGTTTTTCTAACTCCTGCTTTGATATGCCAACTGTGGAATTGAGGGTCATTATTTCCTCCTGATATATTTCTGTCATCTCTGGAATTTGTTTGCTCAGATCTCAAATAGCTTGGTTTATTGAAGACTTCAACTTATTGTGCATTTTCAAAGGTATACACTCAGCTTGAATCTTGTGCTTCAAATCTTCCAGTTTCCTGCAGAACAGCTTAATTTGCTTTTTGCACATTTTGCTTCTTTTGAGTTACCTCATATAGCTTTCCTTCATTCATAGTCATCGGCTTATTCCACACTGCCACCTGTCTCCCTCACTCTGGAGTCTTTTGTCCCCCTCTCTCTGAGGTTGTAAATTGCCCTCTTTTTAGGGTCTTTTGTCACACTCACTGCTTTGTTGGGAGCTTAAAACATCTTTATCAAAACCTTTGAATATCTCACCAAATGTTGTCGAGCATAGATCTATACATTGGTAATGGCATACTTCACCAGCAAATGAACCAAAGATGAACAAAAAGTTACCAACTTGTACTTCTTCTGATTCTACTTAAACGATAAGTCCCCTGTAAACTAAAAATTGTCTCCTTCAAGACTCCTGCTTTTGGACCTGGTTTAGCCCTTTCCATAGTGTAAATTTGCTTATCATGACTGTTAGTTTTTCCTTGTAGTTACAGCTTTAAATTTCATTACCCCTTTGAGACTATCTGTACAGTACCACTTTTTCGCTCGGGCTGTCTGTACCTGTTGTCTTTCTGTGTTTTTGGTTTTCCTGTATGTTTTCAGGTTTTGGCAGGCTCTCTGTCAATTGTGGCTGCTTTCTGCTTTAGAACGTGCTTTAGAATTGTGGCTGCTTTCTGCTTTAGAACGTGCTTTAGAATTGTGGCTGCTTTCTGCTTTAGAACGTGCTTTAGAATTGTGGCTGCTTTCTGCTTTTGAACGTGCTTTAGAATTGTGGCTGCTTTCTGCTTTAGAACGTGCTTTAGAATTGTGGCTGCTTCTGCTTTAGAACGTGCTTTAGAATTGTGGCTGCTTTCTGCTTTAGAACGTGCTTTAGAATTGTGGCTGCTTCTGCTTTAGAACGTGCTTTAGAATTGTGGCTGCTTTCTGCTTTAGAACGTGCTTTAGAATTGTGGCTGCTTCTGCTTTAGAACGTGCTTTAGAATTGTGGCTGCTTCTGCTTTACAACGTGCTTTAGAATTGTGGCTGCTTTCTGCTTTAGAACGTGCTTTAGAATTGTGGCTGCTTCTGCTTTAGAACGTGCTTTAGAATTGTGGCTGCTTCTGCTTTAGAATTGTGGCTGCTTCTGCTTTAGAACGTGCTTTAGAATTGTGGCTGCTTCTGCTTTAGAACGTGCTTTAGAATTGTGGCTGCTTCTGCTTTAGAACGTGCTTTAGAATTGTGGCTGCTTCTGCTTTAGAACGTGCTTTAGAATTGTGGCTGCTTCTGCTTTAGAACGTGCTTTAGAATTGTGGCTGCTTTCTGCTTTAGAACGTGCTTTAGAATTGTGGCTGCTTCTGCTTTAGAACGTGCTTTAGAATTGTGGCTGCTTCTGCTTTAGAACGTGCTTTAGAATTGTGGCTGCTTCTGCTTTAGAACGTGCTTTAGAATTGTGGCTGCTTCTGCTTTAGAACGTGCTTTAGAATTGTGGCTGCTTTCTGCTTTAGAACGTGCTTTAGAATTGTGGCTGCTTCTGCTTTAGAACGTGCTTTAGAATTGTGGCTGCTTCTGCTTTAGAACGTGCTTTAGAATTGTGGCTGCTTCTGCTTTAGAACCTCTAAACGTTCAAGGCAGGAGTGTTGCTTTTCTCTTCAATTCTTTCCATTTTTTCCTACTGGTCTTCTTTGGAGTTTTGGCAGGCTCGTGGTCCAATTATGGACCTTTTATATTAACCTAAAGTGACAGCACTTTTCTCCTCTGTGCTGCCTGCCCTTTGTTTTATCTTTCAGTCGGCTTACTTTTTTTCTCAGCAGCTTCTTCTTTACTCTGCAGTTTTTCTTCTGAAACTTTTGACTCTGCCAGCCGATTTTTATTACGCTTCTTTTGTTTTTAACTTCAGTGCAGCATGGCCACCACTGCCGCAATCTCCTGAGCCTTGGGACCACCGACTATTCTATAATGTATGTACAGCTCTTTTTTATAATGTCACTCACTGTCTGGTAAACTGTCCAGGTTCTTTGACTCTGCATTACTCAGGGTCCTGCAATTTTTGTATTTTTGCTCACCCGTCTTTGTGATTTGACCAAGTTTTTTCCTCTTTTTTGCTCTGCATCGCTCACAGGTCTTGCAATAAACTTCCACTCACTCTGGTGGATTCCTCAACTTCTAAGGCTATAGCAAAGCTTCTTCAGCTTTTTCTTCAAGTTTTCTTCTGAGAGGTGTGCATCTCTCTAGTTAAGCTTCTGGTGCTTTTAGATTTCATACGTTGGGATGCTGTTCACTCCCCTTACAGGGGAAGTGGTGGCATAGTGGCTTTGTCACTGCACTAGTATTCCTGAGATCCAGGATAATGCTCCAGGGACCCGGGTTTGAATCCCACCACAGCAGATGGTGGAATTTGAATTCAATAAAAATCTGGAATATAAAGTCTGATGATGACCATGAAACTGTTGAAAATTGTTGTAAAAACTCATCCTGGTTCACTGCTGTCCTTTAGGGAAGGAAATCTGCTCTCCTTACCTGGTCTGGCCTACATGGGAGTCCAGTGTGGTTGAGTCTTAAATGCCCTCTGAACAAGGGCAATAAATGTTGGCCTAGCCTGCGACACCCATGTCTCATGAACAAATAAAAAAATAATGTGGCCACATTTCAGATCACTGCTGATGTGATATCTCCATGGTGCCAGCTGTGGTATCTCAATGATGATATCTTGAGACTTGTATATTTAAACATTAATCATTTATTGTTAATCTTTAACTATTTATAGATCCCAGGTTACTGTCACCTGGTGCTGTTACCTCCATGCGGGTGGTTCCAGAGTGTTCCTTCTAGGCTGTCCTCTCAGTTAATACCCTGTGACTCTATACAGCATACCATGGGCGGTCCTATTCTCTAGGCCCATATAAACCCTGGCACTGCTGAGAACCTTTACATTACAATGGCATGCAGGCACATCATGCTGGCATAGACTTAATAGGTCAAATGGCCTCCTTTCTGCCATAATGACTCAATAGGCTGGATTTTACAGCCCCCCTGGTTGTGCTTACAGCAGGGGGACATGTAAAATACAATGGGTACCCAGTTCACCACTTTCTCGCCCACCCCGAGCTGTCCCCGTAATACGATAGATATGCAGGCACCAAAATTGGCAGGTTGCCAGCCATATTTAAATGAATCATTAAATGTCAATTGGGCTGGTCACCGAGCTAATTGACTGGAATATTACCCTGCTGATGTGGGCAGATGGGCCGGAGTAGGCAATCCTGTTTTTCAGGCCAAGTTGAAATAAGGTGAGAAGAGGGGGCACATCATTTGGGGGTGCCCTGTACACATTGGGGGCCACCCCCAAGATATCACCCCACACACTTTGTTCCTCACCGCCTGCCCTCTAAAACCCAGCCTACCATTCCCCCCCTCCCCCCTCCCTGGGCCCTTGGATCCCTCCCCAGCCTAAATCCCCGGGATTTACCTCACTCCAGTGGCCATTGATCTTCTTCCTGCTCCTCCTTGCAGTCCCAGCAGCAACCACTACTGAGCTCTGGCGCTGCAGGGACTGCTGGAGCTGCTGACCCCATATGGAGGGGCGGAAGTCCCGCTGTGACCTAGTGTAGCCCGCTGACAGTGCGTCATGGCTGTGGGGGGTGGGCTCCTTCCAGGTATGTTGGCTCCTGGCTGACTGGCTTTCTTTCTGGGGTGGGATGGAGGATGAGCATGCAGCCTGCCCCCTCCCCTGTAAAATCCTACCCAACGGCTCCACATGAGGACCCCACTGGCTTCAGGCACCTGCCTTTGTTGCCTGCCCAGGATTGGTGAAAAAACAGTTGGCCTATCGGTGGGTTGCTAACGAGAACTACAACTGTGAAGCATGGCCCGTGTCTTCTACTGGGGCTATTGATGGGAGCTTGGGTGTCAACTATATCTGAGTGGACCGCACTTTTGCTTCTAAGTCAGAAGGTCGTATGTTCAAGAGCCACATCAGAGACTTGAACACAAAATTCAAATGGGAGCCTGCCTTATTGGTGGGGTTAAAATCCATTGCCCCCTGCTTTCCACACACAGAGCCTCTGAACCTCCACTCATTTGCAGCCTGTATCATAGCTGACAGCGTAATCCCTGCCCTTGAATCCCTATTCTCAAACATTTCTTTACAGTCTACTGTGAGAGAGGTGCCGACTGCATTCAAGCAGTGAAGGCAAATTGCCAGAATGTTGCTCCCTCACGGGACCTGCTGTAAGAGAGGAAGGTCTCTGGTACTCTGTGTACCTGAACTATGAGAGAATTGGATGACCTACTAGTTGACAAGTAATAAGCAGCACTTTGATTTTGCCTCAGAATCAATATCCTTTCTGCTTGTCAATTAAGTGAGAATGGTGGATCTATTCCCAGTTCATTGTCTATGCCCTCATCACACAACAGCCAATCTAATTACCTGCCACCCAAAGCCAGGGAGACAGTTCCGACATCAGCAAAGGCATATTCAGTACAGAGCAGAATAAGGAAGCGTATGTGCCATATGAACGTACAGCCAAACCCCTTTCTCGCCTTACTTAATGACAATTTTGTCAGGTACGATGCTGAAAACAACATCTCTCCAATCACAAAATGGTTGTACTTAAAAGAATTTAAAAGCAAACCTTAAACCTCATTTGGCAGCGTACTTCTCCCTGTAGCTGATTCTCCTTCATTATTGCTCAGGGCCACTGAGGTGAATTTTGCCCTTGGACCACCACTCCAGATGAGATTGGCGGCTTTGTCACAAACTTGGTATCAAAATAGAAAACTCCCTGGTCTGCATGTCTCAGTTCACTCTGAGCAGTAAACAGTAGAATCATCGAACAGTCACAGCACACTCGGCCCATTGAACCTGTATTGGGCCAACTCTCTATAAGAGCAGTTTAGCTAGTCCCACTCGCCCACCCTTTTCCACACAGCCCTGCAAATTTTTGTCTCTTCAGGTGCTTATTCAATTCCCTTTTGAAAGCCAAAATTGGATCTACCTCCACCACATTCTCGCACAATGTATTCCAGATCCTAACCATTCACTGCATTAAAAAGATTTTCCTCATGTTGCCTTTGGTTCTTATGCCAACTGCCTTAAATTTGTGCCATCTTGCCCTTGACTCTTCTGCTGATGTGAGCAATCTCTCTTTAAGAAGGACACCACTAACCTCTCCAATCTATCCATGTAACTGAAGTCCCTCATCCCTGGAACCATTCTAGGAAATCTAAACCCACCAGCTGAGCTGTTTAGACAGATGTAACTGATGCATTTGCAATGGATAACTGTACTCCTAGTTACATCTTGAAAATCAAAGGCATTAGGTTTACCATTATTCTGCCATTAGCTTGTCAAGCATACAGAGAGGTTTATTAATGTTATTAAACCCCAATAATACCTTATGTGAGGTGCTTTGTTTGGTATAAGGGTCTGGCGGTTCTGCTGAAGGGTCATGAGGACTCGAAACGTCAACTCTTTTCTTCTCCGCCGATGCTGCCAGACCTGCTGAGTTTTTCCAGGTAATTCTGTTTTTGTTTTGGATTTCCAGCATTCGCAGGTTTTTGTTTTTATACATTATTTTTACAATACAACAATTTGTATGCTTGTGCACATGGATCTCTCCAACAGTAGACTGACCTCGAGGTGTGGGTCATGTGTTCCCTAACATCACTGTGTGGGCAGAATGTAGTCAGTCCCACGTTAACCCTATATGTGCCAGACCCTTTTACTACACAAAGCACATCACGTAAGCCAGTATAGGGGCTTAATGACATTAATAAACCTCTCTGTATGCTTGAAAAGCTTATAGCAGAATTATGGTAAATCTAATGTCTTTCATTTTCAAGATGGGCCTGTGTTCACACTTGAACTGAAAGGCCCGAGAGTTGATTGAAATCGGTCCTCAGGCCTCATTAGCTGCTGGTGCTTTGCAGAAGCCAGTGAGAATTCAAAGTCTACTTTGAACATGTTAGCTAATGGGGAGCAGATACAAATGGTCTGTCTTTACTTGACCCCTGAACTTATGCTGCAGGATAATTACAATGCAAGATATGCATTTAGATAGCACCTTTCAGGACCACAGTGTGTCTCAAACTACTTCACAGCCAGTGAAGTACCTTTTGAAGTGTAGTCACTGTTGTTATTTAGGAAATGCAGCAACCAATTTGTGCACAGCAAGCTCCCACAAACAGCTGCCTTAAAATGTGGGTGTGTTGTCCCTACCAGTAACGCTGTGACACTGTAGTAACTAGTCATTACTGTCACTGACGAAGCGTGAATTAGTGATTGTAAAACCAGGGATGGGACCAATAGGTGGCTTTGTTTGGGCCAAGGGCCTTCCGAATGGTTTCAGAACATCCTATCAGGATTCTGCCATAGCAAAAAGTTAGCGAACAACGGATGAAGGCAGCAGGGAATACTGAATAAATTGCCTGTCAGCTCATATAACCATCGTCCATATATAATCATTACATAAATTAGAATCTAATGGAGAATAATTTTTCTATCTGAAATTGCTATTGGTTTCCGTTGGTGCTATTAGCCCATCTTAAAAGTGGTTGTAAAGCTCTCAACTGAGGTCATAACTGAAATGTGATTATCCTGGAGGTAATCTCCAGTTGCATAAAATAATATTACTGGCTCTTATGGATTTATCTAATAAGGAAAACATAAATCAGATCAAGTTTGTGTGACAGGAAGTGCAGCAATGAGTGACAATTCATTGCTGAGTGCTCTTGAGCCTGTCTTCAGCTTCATGATTTGGAGGTAAGGAACACAGATTCATCTGAGGTTCAACATTCAGTGCAACATGGTTCCTGTAACTGGCTTTATTTTGGTTCCAATTCTTGGAAGAATTTGCGCACAAACTGTCTTAGAAACCCTACTTCATCAATGTCACGTTTTGCTGCTGTACAATATAACAGGCCTCCTGGTCCCTGAGAAAGAATATTGAACTGTGTGTTGCTGTGATGGTTGCTTTACTGATGCACTCCTCTGTGGGTAATGTAATGAATTAGATTGCTGCAGCAAGTGCCCCAGAGTTTTTGGGGATCAGAAGACCATTAGTCCCAGCAAAGCCTGTTCCTTGTTGATCGATCAAGCGTCTGCCCATCATGTCATCAGCTCTTTCACTTGAACCACATCTCACTGCTGCTCACTCATTTTTACACTGGAAAGAAAACTTGGGCATCGAGGGTTTTACGATCCCTGTGACATGCACTCGCGTGGGCTGAGGTCTCTTAAGTCGGCCCAGTAGTTTCTGCTAAGCACATATCCATACTCCCATCTGAATAAAGAAGTGAACAATGCTTGGAATGATCTTATGATGTCATCACTTGTTTTAAGGTGAAAAGAAAGATTTGCATTTATATAACGCCTTTCATGGCCTCAACAGTTTACAACCAAACAAGTACTTTTGCGAAGTGCATTAAGCTGTTTTAATGCAGGAAATATGACAGCTAAGGTGCGCACAACATAATCACCTAAATGTCAAAGTGATGATGACCAAATAATTTGTTTTTCAGTGATGTTGGTTGGTTGGTTTAACATCTCACTTGAAGGGCTCCAAGCAAAAACTCAGCCTTTACTTTCAGGTGTTCAACTTATTTCCTTCATTCACTGCTTTTATTTCAGATTGTCTACTTGTCTCTGTCATATGCAACTCTGCTTATTTTTCCTGCTTCCTTTCTCTGTTGGCCTGGTCCTAAGGGAATGCTGCACTACCAGCCTAGGTATTCTGCTCAACACGCCATAGTGGGACTTAAACCTACAACTCTCTGAGACAAAGGCAAGCGTGCTATATACCCACATGACTAACAGTGTACTCGTTAGCAACTTCTATACTGAGAAGATTTAAATGGTGTCGGAATGTGGAGTAGGTAGTATAGATTTTTTCAGATTGTTTCTGTTGGTGGGATCTTTCTGTTTGTAAAATGGCTGCTGTGTGTGCAGACGTACCAGCTACTGCAGGCGTCAATGCAAGCGAAGGATATAACCCAGATTAACTCTGATGCTGCAATTGTGGAATAGCCTGGCAACTTGCAGATTGACGTGGGGAAGCTGATTGGAGGCGCGCCCACCCGCTCCCACACTACCCGCCCCCCCACCCCCCCACCCCCACCAAACCCAACGGGGGGAAAATTTTTCCCATGATAAATAGTTACTTGGACAATGTGTTAGGAAACCATATCATGTCACAAGGCACCAGCTTCGGGAATGCGGAGGAGAGTTACTTGAACAATCCCATGGATGAAGGACCTCAGTTACATCGAAAGTCTCGGGAAGCTGGGATTGCTGTCCTTAGAGCAGAGGTGGTTAAGAGGACACTAAGAACAACAAGTTACCTTTCAGTGGTGTTTGCCCTGGTTACCATACCCAGAAATGTAGCCTCTGGCGTATCAAACGCGTTCAAGTTGTAAAGGGTTTTGATAGAGTAAATAAAGAGAAACTGCCAAGAGGGTTGGCAACCAAAGGATACAGGTTTAAACTGATTGTCAAAAGACCCAGAAGTGAGATGAGTTTTTTTTTACACAGCAAGCTGTTATGACTTGGAATGCACACTCTGAAAGGCTGGTGGAAGCAGATTCAACAATCATTTTCAATCAGGAATTGGATAAATATTTGAAGGGAAGAAAATTGGTGAAGTAGATGGAACAAGCAGGGGAGTCAGGCAATTGGGTAGGTTATGCAAAGTGCCACCATGGATGAGCTGAAACTGGATTATGGGATTCTATGATTCTAAGAGAAGGAGATGTTGTAGGAGAGAATTGCCTGGACTTGTGCTGAGCATAGTGGATGGAATGGGCACGGTAAACTTTGGAAAATCAGACAGGTCTAAATGTGACACCTGTAACGGATCCAGGCCAATGGGAAGAAACTTCTTGAGTATATCTTCAGCTACATCCTTATTTTCAGTGCAGCACTGAATTCGGACTCATTTCTCTCACGCCTGTAATGTAGACTGACATGAAAAAGGTGCTAAAATGTTAAGGGAAGTATCTTTTCTCAGTGCATGTGTCACTGGCTCTCAACTTACTAATCATGACTGCAACTGTAATATTTATCCAGGCTTCAATATCCAGAGCTGAACCTTGCTCGAATATAGACTACAAGAGAAGCAATTTCAGTGACACAACATCATTAAAATGCAACTGTTGAAAGCACCAGAGTTGGAAATTGGTGAGCAAGAACACAATGAGTAAACAGTACTTCAGAAAACAGAATGCATTAGGAACCCAATTATGATCTTCCACTTACATTGTGGCCACTTCAGTAAAAATAGACCGAGTGGGTTTAAAGTTATGAAATACGGTTAATCATACTTTGAGAAAACGTTATTAATAAAGTTATTTATGAAATTGTTTTGGGAGGTGGATGAAAGCTATTTCTTAAATTCAAGCCTCGCATAATATAGCTGGGTTCAATCTTAATACTGACCTGCAGTAATTTTTTTATGGAATGTTTCTCCTCACATAAGACACCATACCATTGGTGAGTTCTCCCTTTTTGTTCCCAAATTGAATTTGTTACATGCCCATCAATAAGGCTTCATTTCCCCAGCACTGACCATGGAGTGGGTGTATTGCAATAACCTGCTCAGGGCTCATTGAAGGAAGGAAGCTGAATTAATATAATTCCCTTAACATATCCTCAGGAAATCCCAAAGCACTTTACAACCAATGAGTTCCTTTCAAAACATGGTCATTTTTTTTTTTTGTTTTGCAGATAAACATGGCAGCCAGGCTGTATGTAGCAACATCTCACAAGCAGCAAATGAGGATGGGAGCCACTTAAAGAAAGAAAGACACACATTTATATAGCACTTCTCATGACCACTGGACAACCCAAAGCACTTTACAGACAATAACATACTTCTGGAGTGCTAGTCATTGTTGCAGTGTGGGAAAAACGGCAGCCAATTTGCACATAGCAAACTCCCACAAACAGCAATTTGATAATGACCAGATAATCTGTTTGGCAATGTTGATTGAGGGATAAATATAGGCTAGGACCCCAGGGATAACTCTCTTGCTCTTCTTCGAATTAGTGCCATGGGGTCTTTTACACCCACCCGGGCAGACAGGTGGAGGCATCGGTTTAACATCTCATCCAAAAGACGGCACCTTTGACAGTGCTGCACTCCCTCTGAACTCTACTGAAGTGACTATAAAGCACTGTGGGGCATCCTGAGGTTGTGAAAGGTGCTATAGAAATGCAAGTCTTTCTTTCATTCTCTTATGGTCAGATTCGCTGTTGTTGGCAGTAAGTAATCAATGACAAAACTAAATGACATTTGTCAGCCAAATGTGTACTTGGATTGTTACCCAGAAAAGAATTATATTTCCCATTTAAGTACAAGGCTTGATTGATTGAGTTGGGCTTAATGGAGGTATAATCGGGGCTGGGGGGGGGGGGGGGGGGGGAAGGGGGGAAGGGTGGTGAGCAAAAGGCCAGCATTATTGTATTTGACTTTCAATGTATTATAATTTAAATGTAACAGAGATGGAATAAAATTCAAAATCTCTGAAAAATTGGCTCCTCCGATTCTCAAATTAAATAGCATCCTCATGAATTCTGTGTCTCTGCATTACCAGTATGAAATAGATTGGATTTATATTTCCAAGGTTACATTGATGAAAGATGAACAGAGTTTCAGCCTATATCGAAATTCAGAACAGTTGCTTAGATACAAAAGATTAAAATAACCCAAAGTGTGCCTCTGACAGTATTGCATTCATACTGCAATCTTAAAACACCATTCATGGAAATTATCTCTGCTGGGAGTAATTCACATTTCTGGGTGGTTCACATAAATAGGCTATGCCCCCGCTGATAAGAATGTAGAATCACAGCCGTCCGTGATATCAAAAAATATAGACTATGCTGTACAAAATCAAATTGTACTCCAGGTATAATGATGTCAAAATAAGGTCAATCCAGCTTTGTATGTGATGTAAACGTGATTTATTTACAATGCACAGGTTTTTGACTTAAAGAAAGAACTTGCAATTATATAGCACCTTCAATAACCTCAGGACTTCTCAAAAACACTTTACAGCCAATGAAGTACCCTTGATGTAGGAAGATAGAAGTGCTGTAAACAACAAGCACACAGTCGAGTGCCACAATGAGCAAAAGAGTTAACTAAGCAGATCATTTGCTTTTTAATAATGCTGGCTGAGGGCTAAACATTGGCTAAGCCACCAGGCAAACTCGTCAGCTCTTCTTCCAATTGTGCCATGTGGATCCTTTACATCCACTTGAAAAGACAAGGGGCCTTCCTTTAATTTGCTGATACAAAAGAGAGCATTTCCAACAGCGTGGCATTCTTTCAGTGCCACACTGCAGCGTCAAATCAGATGATATGCTCAAACCTCTAGATTGAGACTTGAACCCCTAACTTTTTGCTTTAGAGGAAAATGTGCTGCCTCTGAGCCAATTTTGACACACAAAGGAAGTAGATTGCTTGAGTACTGAGGTTCTTCCAAAATAATTTGATTATGAAAGAAAGGAAAACCTGCAATAATATAGCATTTTTCATGACCACCGGATGATTTTTTTTTTCATTTTTCATGACCACTTTACGGATGATTAAATACTTTTGAAATGTAGTTACCGTTACGATGTATGAAAGTCTTCACATTCAATTCTTCGTAGCATAGTAACATAAAGGCCGTGAATTTCCTCCGAATTCCTTTTGGTCCACTCTGCCATCATAAGTAAGACAGGGCACAATTTTCAACTGTTCAGTTGCATCCCTAATGCCATTCAACATTTCAGGATCAGGACTGTTTAAATATTTTGAGCAGGTCCTTAAGTCGGTCATAGCTTAGGAACTGTTTCAGGCTGGGGAAAAATTTCTTGTGGTGCCTAGCCACAGTGCACAGTGTAAGGGGGTTACTGTTCCTATTGGGTATAAATGAGAGGAAATGTGTTGTTTTTCTGCATTTCCCTCAATTGAGTGTGTAGTATTATAAAATGTCCCACATATGTGGGCCAGTGTATTATATATGGATTACACACCCTATGTATATATACATATATATATATAGTGTGTGTGTGCATCTATGTGTGTGTGTGTATAATACAGGCATTTCTAATAAATTATATGATCAATTATAATTATAAGTTATTTATATTGTATACTTATATAATTACATACGCGTGCATACACACAAACACACACACACACATATTTATCCATTGAATTTTTTTTTGAGTGGGTAAAAGGATGAGGATCTAACATGGCTTAGGGTCCTTTCCTCCTCACCCAGGTTATGATGCTTTAACCCTAAAATTCATCTTGGTCTTGAGAGCCTTTTGAAATGGAAATGTCCATCACGTCTGACAAGCATGTCCTTTTTGGCGATTTCTTTCTCAACGTTTGACTTTCTCACCACGGGAGAGGATTGCTACCGCAGACCAGCAAACTCACAAACATATTTAATGGGAAAGCATGTGAGATTTTGGAACATCTGATAAACATCTCTCTTTCCTCACTCTGCCCCCCCTTGCCCCAACAAATATCTCAAACCTGTCTCTTTCTATGAACACATCAGATTGGTCCCTGACCTATTTGCATTGACCAATTCAATGGCCTTCCCTGGTAACTTATCCCTCAGCAACATTATTTTCCATTCTTGCTTCTAACTGTCGTCATTTTTACCTCATGCTTACTATATAATTTAAGCTGTTCATTAGAGTGAACAATTTTCAACTTTTATACACAAACCCTGCTATTTCCTGGGAGCAGTTTTCAATCAACCTTCTCAGGCAGAAGCAAATCAGAATGCACTTTGTGTCATTGAAAACAGTGGTATTCAACCAATTTTTGAAAAAGAAATACATCAGGTCAACGGTTGGGTCAAAGGGTTTAAAAAAGAGTTTGAAAAGTTGGAACTCTCACTAGATTTACAAAATGGTGTAACTCAAGAATCAAAGCTGTCAAGATATGTGGTGGCACACTGAAAAATTAACTATATAGCACCTAGAAAGAAGAGAAAAGGCTTGCTTTTAAATTTCTTTTTTATTCTTTCACAGGATATGGGAATCACTGGCTAGGCCAGCATTTTTATTGCCCATCCCTGGTTGCCCTTGAGAAGGTGGTGGTGAGCTGCCTTCTTGAACCGCTGCAGTCCATGTGGTGTAGGTACACCCACAGTGCTGTTAGGGAGGGAGTTCCAAGACATTGACCCAGCGACAGTGAAGGAACGGCGACATTGTTCGGATGGTGAGTGGCTTGGAGGGGAACTTGCAAGTGGTGGTGTTCCCATGTGTCTGCTGCCCTTGTCCTTTTAGGTGATAGAGATCATGGGTTTGGAAGGTGCTGTCAAAGGAACCTTGGTGAGTTGCTTTCACATCCCGAGGATTTCCCAAAATGCTTTTCAGACAATTAAATACTTTTGAAGTGCAGCCACATAAAAAAAAGCAATTTGTGCACAGCAAGATCCCACAAACAGCAATGTGGCAATGGCTGGAAAATCTGTTTTATTGATGTTATTTAAGGGATAAGCATTGGTCAGGACATTGGGAATGAGCTTCTCTGGTTTTCTTTGAAATAGTGACATGGGATCTTTTACATCCAGCTGAGAGGGCAGATGGGGCCTCAGTTTAATGCCTCAACCGAGAATAGCATTCCCTCAGTACTGGAGCTTGCCTTGAACCCACACCTATCCTGACTTACAAGTGAGAGTGGTACCCATTGAGCTTCTGTTGACACCCAAGCACAGGCTTGTCAACTAGGAAAATACAGTGGCCATTTTGCCATGGGACCATCCCACAGAAAGAAATGGGACAAATCTGGTGCCATTAGTCATGGTCAGAGGGTTGTTAATTCTTACTAATTCCCAAACTTAGCAGAGGGCAGAAAGGAAAAACTGGAATGTCAACAGAACAAGTATACTGTAATTCATCCCAACCTCTTGCTTATGATGATGGCAATGGCCTAGTTCAGAAATTCATATTCTTGTCACCTGGCAATAAGAGAAACTGGACACACTTGAGCAGCTCAAGTTGATGGGAACGTCATGCAGCTATAATATTAAACAGAGAAATTCTCCAAGTTTAAGTCGAGGGCAATCATTGTCAGAAGGCTTCTTAATGTATGTGTGCTCCTGTCGAGATCAATAAGCATCTCTAAATGATTGGGCATGTGGAATAGCAACACTGTTGTTGTACAGAGATGAACACTTTGATTACAAGGACTATACAGGCAGAACCTAATTTCTGTTCAGGAAAGTATTCATCCTAATCATATTACATCGTATATGAATGACCATTGACCATAAAATGAGAAAAATCAACCTACATCAAACCTTTTGACTGCGATTGTTAACAATAAGTTCTCGGGAAATCCAGCTATCATATTTTATTAATTTTCTGTATTTCAGGGCTTCATTTGACAGTATTTTTAGTCTTTTCCCTCTTAAGACGTATATTAAAGAAAAGGTGCAAGTTCATTTCTATATTTTAGGAAAACATGGGGTTTCATCTCAGGAGTGATACTCAATCAAAGGACTGAGAGCTACCTACAGGTGGAAAGTAATATTCCTAATTGTGAGCTACTGAAAGATTTTGGGATAATTCCTATACCCGCAATATGGCACTGTTCAACTTCTTGTCTGAATTTCTCTTCCTAATCGCAGAGCAGACGATGAGAAAGGTGTGATACTCTCGTGGTTATGGCACTGAAATGGCATTCCAGAGTAAATAAGCTCAAATTCCACCAAGCTGTGAAGCTGTCAATAAATCTGATAATTGCAGAAATCCACTCATTAATGTCCTTTAGGGAAAGGAACCAACCAACCCGCTTTGGTCCAGGCCTACAAGTGACTCCAATCACACACTGAAAGCTTGACTCTTAATAATGCCGGAGTGAGTAGGGACGGGCAGGAATTGTTGCCCACCCAATATTTCCCCCAAGTCAAGTAAAGAACAAATAAGGAAGGGGCTTAACACTAAATTAATTACTCAGGAGCAATTGGGAGGCAGCTCGTCACCCGGAGCACCACTTGGATGGCATAAGCCAACTGATTGCTTATAAAATTGCCATGGGTTTTGGCATTCCTGACTGAGAAATAGTTTGGAGATGCAAGCTCTTCCACGGGATGCGACTGTTGCTGGCAAGGCCAGAGTTTGTTACCCATCCCGAAATGTCCTTGAGAAGGTGGTGGTGTGTCACCTTCTTGAACTTCTATAACGACTCAGGAAAGAAAAATAGTCACTATTTTAAATATTTCCTAGCCACTGTTCCCCAGGTACGCCTAGGATTGCCAGCTTTAGTTGCACATATCCATGCAGTTTTCGTCATATGCACTCCTTCCTCCATCAGCCCCAAGACTCGCCCCCTTTTCACCCATCCGGAAATTTTCTATGCTGAATTACCGAAGGAGTAAGGTTTGAGCGCACACCTGAGACAGGATTTTTGCCCCCCATATGGGGGTAGGTAGGTACGTAATTTCAAATCCTTCCCTCGGTCTTCACCCTCTTGCAATGCTGCTCGAGTCAAAAAAAGTGATTTGACCTCTTGCATGCCAAGTCACCACTCACCAAAGTCAGCGCAGCATTCAACTTCCAAACAGGATCATTAGCGCCGAATTACACTCAGTACCTCTTTAATGAGGTCTGCGTTTGAGTGCTCGATTGTGCTGCACGGACATACCTTGCAGCATTTTTGTTGTTTTGTTTTGTTCTGTGGAGGTCTGCAGCTCCCTGTCTGCCTTCAGGGGGGAGCCCACTGGTAGCACTCACCAGCACTCGTGGTGACAACAGCGTTCACCCTCTCCCCGACCCCACCGGCAGTGCTGAGCTTCTCTCAGGGTGCGTTTCACGCTAGCTGGCCATTAGTCAGAGGTCAGGGGACGGTTTCCCATCAGTTCCTGAGCCCATCGATCGCACATGCCTGACGAGTGCAAAATTCAGGCCTAAGCCTGTAACTCAAGCACATGTTTGGTCACCAGTTCCATTTGGAGTGTGCATTAAGTATCTTTCAAACAGAAAATAATGACGGGAGGATGTTCGTCAAATAAGAAAAGCTAAATTTGCTGAGGAGATTTGATGAATGATCTTTGGAAATGATGCAGTGCCTATCAGTGATTACATTCCTTGGTTTCGATAACTAATCAGTTTGCCAATGGAGCGAATCAACAAACTGCAGTGTTTAAGGAGAAGATGCTTGCTGTACAAGTGGAGCTTACAAGACCAATGTGATCGTTAGTCTTCATGCCAGGCCTAAGTACTGACCAGTTAAAAAGATTGTACTGATGGGTTCTTCTAGTGGATTGGATGCACAGATCAGAAGGATCCCAAAGTTGATGCTCAGTTGATGTTGAGTTAGCTGAATTGAACGAACATGGGTCTGAAGTTGCCTCACTTTGCCTGATTGCCTCTGGGCTACGGAGTAAAAAAAAAATCAGCCAAGGCCCCTACACCTGATTTCTGTAGAGGAAGATCAGCAGAATAGTTGAGGACAGAATTGGCAATAGTCTATTGAGGCTCAGGCCGAGATATTCCACTTCAGTAACCATTCCAATTAATGCCATTTTTCCTCATGTTACTTAAGGGTTAAAGTCACTAATATTGTCTATTGTGTCTTCTATCAGTCTATTATTCCAGTCAAATTGGTTTTGAGTGCTAATTTAGATACCTAGAAATTGGTTTCAAGGCCTTCCAGCCAAAAATAGTCCTGGGAAGCAAGCTGAGGAATTTCAGCAGTCATACTCTGTGTCATGATAATAAAGGAAATAACATTGAATTACATCCGGAAATATTGGAATTTAAAAATAAGACCTGAGTTTTTAGAAAATGCACACAAGCCACTGGCTGGAATGCTATAGGGTGACTCCCTAAGAGGTAATGGAACCCCACCCGGTTGTGAGACAAGGTACTTCTAAAGACATCCAGAAACTAATTGCTCCCTCTGGTAGAGGCAATGGGACATAATATTTCCAGATGAAATTCAGTGTTATTTCCTTCATTACCATGACACAGAGTATGACAATGGAACATAACAGGAGATGAGCATCATCTGATCAAGAATTCCTGTCAGCAATGCCCATGGAAGATTTATGAATTCGCTTCCCACTTGGAATATGCAAAGAAGGGATTAAAAGTGATCTGAAAAGCTGCCCCAGTGTCTGTCTGTTGGTGGGTGTCCTGAGAGAGAGCAAGTGCTGGAAGTTTGACTCAGAAGTAACAGCCACACACAAAATTGCCATTTAGCTCACTCATTTACCTACTCCCCACGAGTCAAGGACTGTTCTGTATACCCCTTTGTGGGTTCTTACTTTTAACCTGTATGACCGTTTATGTATGTGTTTTATCCTTTCTTGTCTTTAGTAGTTAATAAAATTACTCTAACCTTTAACTCAAGAAAACCTGACCCAATTGGCTCCTTCAAAACCAGAATGATTGGGTGTGGGAAAAAGGTATCTGCGAAAGGGATCCTTTATAGATTAAATCTTGTTGCGACCAACGAATAAATACAGGGAGCCAGTTCATCCCTCCTCACTTGGGGCACAACAATTTGGGGGTGTCCTGGCCAGACGATGACAAATTGAGGGGTTTTGCCTGGATCAACAACTTTGGGGAGCCTCACCTGAGGGTCGGTCCTAACACCTGCTACCCACCACATTCACTGAAAAGCGTCAGCAAATCTAAGCTCATCTGTCAAGGGGAAAGACGTTGGCCTGAATTTTTCAAGCGGCAGGAAGGCTCAGTGGAAGCAGGTGGGGATGGCTGCGCGCCACCATTTTATGCCAATTAAGGCCTGCCCAGCATAATATGCCAGCGGTAGCGCTCAGTGCTACGTGTGCGGGGCGGCAGGGGGGTGGGGTGGAGGGGGGTGGGGGAGGAGGGAGAGTCAGGGCCAGCGCTTTCTTGTGCATGCGTGTGAAATAGCGCCTCGATCTCCCTGAGGCACGGAGCTCCCTCAGGGAGAGTGAACCGATGTTCTAAAAATTAAAGAAAAGGTTTAAAAATTTATTTAAACATGTCCCCTCATATGACTGTGTCACATGAGATGGGACATGTTTTCACAGTCATGAAATTTTCAAAAAATTTATTTAATAAAAGCTTTAGGAAACCTCATCCCGCTTGTGGAAGAGGTTTCCTAAAAAAATGTGAAGGCCGCTTCCTTCACCGTCAGCCGTAAGATTGGACCGGCGGTGTTAACAATCACAATTAATGACTTTGTTAATGGTCTTAATAGGCCGTTTACATTTTGGTGGGTGTGCAGCCGACTCCGGCGGGTGTCCGCCGAGCGAAATATCGCCGGACTGCGCAATGACATCGGGACGCACTCCTGTCATCATCGCGCGTCAACTTTACGCGTCAGCGTGTTGGACCCCGCCCCCACACGCCCACTGAAAAATCCTGCCCATTGACATCTGTAGAATTGGCAATGAATTCACCAGCGTCAATGGAGTGCCAGCCTGGCATCCCTCTGGTTTACTGCAGCATAGCGTCACCAGCAGCTACAGTGCGTCCAGTGTTCCAATAGCCCAAGTAACTGAATATACATCAGATGGGTGTCAGTAAACAGAGGACAGATCCCATTGCGAGCTGCCATGACCACATCTGCAGCAAGTGTTGGTTGCTGGAGGAACTCCAGCTCAGGATCGATGATCTGGAGTCCGAACTCTGGACGCTGCGGCACATCTGGGAGGGGGAGGGTTACCTGGACGCTTTATTTCAGGAGGCGGTCACACCCGGTAGATTAAGTACCTCAAGTTCAGTCAGTGGTCAGGGTCAGCAGGGTGTGACTGCAAGTGAGGCAGGTAGAGGGATCCTGTGTTCAGGAACAGAGGAGCCTCAGCTCTTGACCTTGTCCAACAGGTACGAGGTACTTGCTCCCTGTGTGGATGAGGAAGAGGGCTGTAGGGAGGATGAGCCAGCTGACCACTGCACCTTGGCACAGGAGGCCATTCAAGAGGGGGGAGCAAAAAGACAAGTGGTAGTTGTAGGGGATTCTATAATTAGGGGAATTGATAGCATCCTTTGTAAGCAGGATTGAGAGTCCCACATGGTATGTTGCCTGCCCAGTGCCAGGGTGAGGGACATCTCTGACCGGCTTGAAAGGATATTGGAGAGGGAGGGGGAGGATCCAGTTGTTGTGGTCCACGTTGGGACAAATAACATAGGTAAGACTAGGAAAGAGGACCTGTTTGGGGATTATCAGGAACTAGGTACTAAATTAAAGAACAGGTCCTCAAGGGTTATAATCTCCGGATTACTACCCGAGCCACGTGCAAATTGGCATAGGGACGCGAGAATAAGGGAAGTAAACACGTGGCTAAAGGAGTGGTGTGGGAAAGAGGGTTCCATTTCGTGGGGCACTGGCATCAGTATTGGAACAGGAGGGATCTGTACCGTTGGGACGATCTCCACCTGAACCGATCTGGGACCAATGTTCTAGTGAAAAGGGTAAATAGGGTGGTCAACAGGACTTTAAACTAGAAGGTGGGGGGTGGAGGCAAGGGTAAAACTCCAAGAAGTATGACTAATGGGAAACAAAGCAGCAGGTTAGCGAGTGGGGGGAGGGGGGGTGGTGGATTGAACTTCATGGAAAATTATGAAAAAACTGAAAAGAAAGGAGAGTCCAGGAGAGGCTATTAAAGTCTCCAGAACACAAAATAGGACAGAGTGTTTGGAAAGGGCTAGGAATCTAACTTCAAGCACATCAGATAAAGGGATGACAATGAGAAAGGGGACAGGAAATACAGGACTGAAGGTGTTGTATCTGAATGCACGCAGTATACGAAATAAGGTAAATGAGCTTGTGGCACAGATTGAAATTGGCAGGTATGATGTGTTGGACATCACGGAGACATGGCTGCAAGGGGATCAGGACTGGGAGCTAAATATCCAAGGATATACATTCTATCGAAAAGATAGGCAGGTTGGCAGAGGGGGTGGGGTTGCTTTGTTAGTAAGAAATGAAATTAAACCGATAGCAAGAAATGACGTAGGGTCAGATGATGTAGAATCTGTGTGGGTAGAGTTGAGGAACCGCAAAGGTAAAAAAACCATAATGGGAATTATGTACAGGCCTCCGAACAGTAGTCAGGATGTAGGGCACAAGATACACCAGGAGATAGAAAAGGTGTGTAAGAAAGGTAAGGTTACAGTGATCATGGGGGATCTCAATATGCAGGTAGACTGGGAAAATCAGGTTGGCAGTGGATCCCAAGAAAAGGAATTTGTGGAATGTCTACGAGATGGCTTTTTGGAGCAGCTTGTGGTGGAGCCCACTAGGGAACAGGCAATTCTAGATTTAGTGATGTGTAATGAGGCAGATTTGATAAGGGAGATTAAGGTGAAGGAACCCTTAGGAGGAAGTGACCATAATATGATAGAATTTACCCTGCAATTTGAGAGGAAAATGCTGGAATCAGATGTAACAGTATTACAGTTGAATAAAGGCAACTACAGAGGCATGAGGGAGGAGCTGGCCAGAATTGACTGGGAGATGAGCCTAGCAGGAAAGACAGTGGAACAGCAATGGCAGGAGTTTCTGGGAGTAATTTGGGAGACACAGCAAAAATTCATCCCTAGGAAGAAGAAGCTTACTAAAGGGAGGACGAGGCAACCGTGGCTGACAAGGGAAGTCAGGGACAGCATAAAAGCTAAAGAGAAAGCATACAATGCGGCGAAGAGCAGTGGGATACCAGGGGATTGGGAAGCCTACAAAGTCCAACAGAGGACAACTAAAAAAGAAATAAGGAGGGAGGAGATTAAATATGAGGGTAAAATAAGAGTAATATAAAAGAAGATTGCAAGTTTTTTTAGATATATAAAGGGTAAGAGAGAGGCAAAAGTGGACATTGGGCCGCTGGAAAATGGTGCTGGAGAAATAGTAGTGGGGAACAAAGAAATGGCGGAGGAACTGAATAGGTACTTTATGTTAGTCTTCACGGTGGAAGACACTAGTAACATCCCCAAATTTCAAGAGAGTCAGGGGGCAGAGGTGAGTATGGTGGCCATTACCAAGAGAAGGTGCTAGGAAAACTGAAAGGTCTGAAGGTCGATAAATCACCTGGACCAGATGGATTACGCCCCAGAGTTCTGAAGGAGACAGCTGAAGACATAGTGGAGGCATTAGTGGTGATCTTTCAGGAATCACTGGACTCAGGGACTAGAAAATTGCTAATGTAACCCCTCTGTTTAAGAAGGGAGTGAGGCAAAAGACGGAAAATTACAGGCCGATTAGCCTGATCTCGGTCGTTGGTAAGATTTTAGAGTCCGTTATTCAGGATGAGATTTCAGAATACTTGGAAGTGCATGGTAAAATAGGGCAGAGTCAGCATGGTTTCATCAAGGGGAGGTCGTGCCTGACAAATCTGTTAGAATTCTTTGAGGAGGTAATGAGTAGGTTAGACAAAGAAAAGCCAATGGATGTTATCTACTTTGACTTCCAGAAGGCCTTTGACAAGGTGCCGCACAGGAGGCTGCTCAGTAAGATAAGAGCCCATGGTGTTAAAGGCAAGGTACTGGCATGGATAGAAGATTGGCTGTCTGGCAGGAGGCAGAGAGTGGTGATAAGGGGGTCCTTCTCAGGATGGCTGCCGGTGACTTGTGGAGTTCCTCAGGGGTCAGTGTTGGGACCACAACTTTTCACTTAATACATTAATGATCTAGATAAAGGAACTGAGAGCCCCCTGGCTAAGTTTGCAGATGATGCAAAGGTAGGTGGAGGGACAGGTAGTACTGAGGAGATGGGGAGGCTGCAGAAGGATTTGGATAGGTTAGGAGAATGGGCAAAGAAGTGGCAGATGGAATACAACGTGGGGAAGTGTGAGGTCATGCACTTTGGTAGGAAGAATAGAGGCATAGACTATTTTCTAAATGGGGAGAGAATTCAGAAATCTGGAGTGCAAAGGGACTTGGGAGTCCTAGTCCAGGATTCTCTTAAGGTTAACTTGCAAGTTGCATCGGCAATGTTGGCATTTATTTCGAGAGGACTAGAATATAAAAGCAGGGATGTGCTGCTGAGGGTTTATAAGGCTCTGGTTAGACTACATTTAGAACATTGTGAGCAATTTTGGGCCCCATATCTCAGGAAGGATATTCTGGCCCTGAAGAGGGTCCAGAGGAGGTTCATGAGAACGATCCCAGGAATGAAAGTCTTAACATATGAGGAACATTTGAGGACTCTGGGTCTATACTCGATGGAGTTTAGAAGGATGAGGGGGGATCTAATTGAAACTTACAGAATACTGAAAGGCCTGGATAGAGTGGACGTGAGGAAGATGTTTCCATTAGTAGGAGAGACTAGGACCCGAGGGCACAGCCTCAGAGTAAAGGGAAGACCTTTTAGAACAGAGATGAGGAGAAACTTCTTTAGCCAGAGAGTGGTGAATCTATGGAATTCATTGCCACAGAAGGCTGTGGAGTGCAGGTCATTGAGTGTATTTAAGACCGAGATAGATAGGTTCTTGATTGGTAAGGGGATCAAAGGTTACGGGGAGAAGACAGGAGAATGGGGTTGAGAAACTTATCAGCCATGATTGAATAGCGGAGCAGAGTCAATGGGCCGAAGGGCCTAATTTCTGCTCCTATGTCTTATGGTCTTATGGACAGCAGGTTTAAGATAATTGGCAAAGGAACTAGAGGTGACAGGAGGAGATAATATTTTACACTTTGAGTTGTCATGATTTGGAAAGCGTGCCTGAAAGGTTAGCGAAAGCTGATCCAATCTTTTATTTATCCTTTCACATGATGCGAACTCTGCTGTTGCCCATCCCTAATTGCCCTTGAGTAACTTTCAAAAGGGGAATTGGAAATATATATTAAAAATGAAAAGAAATACAGGCCTATGGAGGAAGAGCAGAGGGGAGTTGGACTAGCTGGATAGCTCTTTCGAAGAGCTAGCATACCCACAATGTGGAAAATGGCCTCTTGTGGCAATTATGGTGCACTTTCCTGTTTATCCTGTTTAGGGGATTTAAATGTATTTCTTTTACACTGTGTTGCAGGATATGTAAAATAGTCCCTTCATGTTGCAATGAATCAAAGCCATTTTTCGTAAGCGAGTAAAACAGTCTTCATGTGCCAAGAGACACAGTAATGTTCAGGAGAGAACATATGGAAATTGTTTTCATATAATGGAACACTCAGATTTCAATGTCTTTCCCCTCAGCAGATGAACTTACATTTGCCGACACTTTTCAATGAATATGGTGGGTAGCAGAGCATAACTGCTGAAACTCTTCAGCCTACTTCCCATGTCTATTTTTGGCTGGAGGGTCTTGAAAGCAATTTCTAGTTATCTAAATTAGCACTCAAAACCAATTTGACTGGAATAATAGACTGATAGAAGACACAATAGGCAGTATTAGTGACTTTAACCCTTGAATAACAGGGAGGGAAAATGGCATTAACTGGTTGGGTTACAAGAGAAGGCAATGATTGAAGCCCCTGGAAAATTGCAGAAGATTGTGGGAAGATTATCGGGATTTTCAATTTACATGGATGAATAACAGGCTGTTGTGAAAATGTCTCAGTGCTTTCTGTTGCTAAATCTGATTAAGTTATTTTACTGGATGCTAAATTGTTTGCCATTCAGCATTTCTGATTTCACGCAGTCACGTCATCTTCCTACTCTTGCTGCAGCTCCACTGATGGCAATCTTGTCTCCCCATCAGAAAGTTGTGAGTTCAAGTCCCACTACAGGACTTTGAGTGCAAAAAGCAAGGCTGACTCTCCAGTGCAGTGTTTTGGGCATGCTATGAAGGGGAATAAGGGATTTTTCATTGGGGACCTGGCCAATATTTATTAACATCAATAAAAAGCAAATCATCTACTCATCATCACATTGCTGTTTGTGAAACTTGCTGTGCCAATTGACTCCTGCACTTCCTACATTACAACAATAACTACTACTCAAATGTACGTCCTGATCTGTAAAAGATTTAGGGATGTCTAGACAAATGTGAAAGGCACTTTATAAATGTGAGGTTTTCTTACTCTCACTGGCTCTAAATTTTCCTGAGGGGTGTTGCAGGTCACATCCTACTCTCCTCTTACCCCACTTCCCAGTAACTGGGATGGTGGGAGGGCTAGCTGTCATTGGAAGCAACTGGTAGCTCACCCTATTATGACACTGAGACTCAATAGCCAATTTCTGACAAGCCTCAAGCCTCCACTTGGCATATCGTGCCAACCCTTTATTCCCATGTACATGCCCTTTATTCCCACTCTATGAACCCAACCACACAACCTATTTCCAACCTGTCAAAAGGTCACCACCATTCCCCGAGCACGCTCATCTTCCCAGTGAATGATCCTTGCTGACTGGTAAGAAAAATAGATTTGCATTTAAATACCTCATATCATGGGATGTCTCAGTCTATACAGTTAATGGAACAATCTTGAAGTCCAGTCACTGCTGTAATGTGGGAAACATAGCAGTCAATTTGTGCACAGTAAGCTTCCACAAACAACAATGTCATAATGACCAGACAATCTGTTTCTTGTGAAGTTGGCTGAGGGATAAATATTACCCAGGACACTGGAGAGAACACCTCTGCTCTTCCTTGAATAATGCCATGGGAATAGGTCCAGCTGAGACAGTGGCCTCAGTTTACCATCTCATTTAAAAGGCAACATAATTCAGTCTGCAAATAGTGGTGCATTCATGCTAACCTGCTTTGCTTCTGTATGCGGTGGTTATTAAAACCATAG